>NW_007247279.1:329618-377865 GCF_000164805.1 Carlito syrichta | reverse complement strand
GCCACTGCACTCCAGTCTGGGCGACCGAGTGAGACTCCAACTCAAAAAAAAAAAAATCTGGGGTAATTTTACCCAACTTAAATTACCCAATCTACCAAGTGCTACTCAGTTTCTCTACTCATAAATTCTTTGTAAGTCCCTATTATGAAATACATTTATATCGCAACAAGTTCATCATATTCACCTCTATACATGCACTTTCCCTGGGTCTCTAACCCTGTTTCACTTGAGAAAACATTAGTTTACCAACCATCTCTCATTTAAACAAACAACTTTTCAATATATCCTGATCACTGTCTTCAGGCAAAACAAGTCAGTACCACCTACAAAAGTAAAGCATAAAGTTCCAAGTAAATTTAATCATTTACTCAAGTCACAGTGCCATGGCATCCCCCCAAAACTCAGTGTCTATTGAAACTGTGCAAACATACTTCATAGTTATATCCAAAACAGGGTTAGGTTCTATGCTCAGTTTATTATACAAAGGTGCTTTTCTTTCCTGTTTTTTTTAACCGGGACCCAAGTCCTGTGGATACGCATTCCGTGACATTCAGCATCTCGGCCCTAGCCTACTTAATGCCTATGGTACCCCTTCCCTTGCCCAAACGATAGAGATAACCACATATCCTACAAACTCCCAGCTGCTCCTTAGGGAGCAGTTCCAGCCCCAGTGAGGAATACTGACCTAGAGCATTTCTGAGGCGACTGAGCTACCTAATGACAAAAGACTTGACTCATTTCATAATATACAACATTGACTAGTATCAAAATGAAAACATCGTAACAAAAACATTACAACTATGCACTTAATTTTTTAATCAGTATGTCCCCAATTTGAAAATATTTTCAAACTCAGACTAAATGATGTCAAGAAAACAGTATCACAAAATAGCAAGCTTCTAACCATCATAATCCCTGAGAAAGAGGCCAAACAGCAGCAGTGGGCCTTAAATGCTCGAAGATCTGAGAGCCCTTCTGAGTCTGGAAAAGCCAGGTAAAAAGAAATCTGAGGCACAACACAATTTTAAAGTTTATTTTAGTAAGTAGCAACTCATGAATTGGGCAACACCAGACCAAAAGAAACTTAGTGTTTCAATGACAAAACATCAGAGACAAGTATTTATTGAGAAATGTGAAAGCAAAAGAAAGAAATTATTTGATTGGTTTGCAATTACAGAATTGCCTTTTTTGGGTAACTTGTTGGAAAGTCCCCAGTCATACAGTCATATGTTAGCTGGCTGCTTATGATTGGCTGGGGTTATATTTACTTCTAACACAAGCATTTATCAAAAATTACCCCAATTAAGTTTTGCTCATGTAAACTTAAGCAAGGTTGAGGCCACGAATGAGGCTGAACTGTTTTTGTCTGCTCAGGGATTCCTCAAGCCTGGTCTCATTTAATTTACTTTAACAGGCCAAGCTCAGTGGCTCAGCCTATAATCCCAGCATTTTGGGAGGCCAAGGAGAGTGGACTGCCTGAGCTCACGGGTTCAAGACCAGCCCGGGCAACTTGGCGAGACCTTGTCTCTACAATAAAAATTAAAAAGTAAAAATAGCTGGGTGTGATAGCACACATCTATATTTCTGACTACTCGGAGGGCTGAAGCGGAAGGACGGCTGGAGGACAGAAGGTCAATGCTGGGGTGGCCGTGAGCATGCGTGTCTGGCGAAGGAGTGAGACTCCAACTCAAACAATAAAAACAAACAATAATTTACTTTCACCACACCCGTTCCACAGTCCCCACTCAGACCTGAACCTGCCCGAAGAGGGGAAGAGGGGAGAAGAGGGGAAAGCAGCTTGCAAATAAATTCCCAGGGGCACAAAAGCAGAGGGACAACGCTGGCAGAGTCCACTACACGGGAGTGAGAGGGTCCTGACGGCAGGTATGAGTCCAGAAGTAGTGCAACGGCGGAGGGTTGTTCACAGCCAAGTGTCCTGAAGCTAACGTGATCTGCTTGGGCACTCCAACTCAACACTCCAAAACTGATGAGAGTCCCATTCCCTTCCTGGAACTACCCTTCTCCACGCAGGCACCATTGTTCACCCGATGGCTCCAGTCCACGCCAGAAACGTGGAGGTCATCCTTAACTTAGTCTTCCTCACAAGCCTCCCAATGTCCAACAGCACCTCTCTTCTCTGCCTCTTAACTATCTCTGAATCTATTCACTTCTTCCATCCGGATGGACAGCACCTACCTCTGGCATCATCCCATCTCACGTGGATTAATGCGACAGCCTTCTGACTGGTCTTTGAACATCCATTCTTTCCTAACCATTGCCCCAACTCACCCCTTCTCCGAGTTACTGCAACAATGCCTTCTGGGCAGTCCCCCCACTCAGTACACTGTTTCAGGTAACTGAGCTAGCTGTCCTGACTGTCCAACAGCTGGCTACCTACCCTGACTGACTAGACATAGTGACTGTTCCTATTCTCTGGTCACAATGATTGGTCCTGGTCTGGGCAACAGACCTGAACTATGCTAATAAGATTCTATTTCTCAAAAGCTAGAAATCTCTGAGTAGCTCCTAACACTCTGCCATCGGAAGAGGCCAGCTGAGAGCACTGTTCTACAGAGAACTCCCACAAGTTCTGCCAAGATGCCAAGAGTGCTCTAGCTGCTGGTTCTCTCAGACCGGTTATGTTCAGCCCTCGCTTCAGTGTGGGAGCCGCTCCATTCTTCTCCCAATAAACTCTGGTTTTAAAATTCTGTTTGCCCAACGCAATTCCTGTAACCAAGGTAACTTCAAGAACAGTAAAAATGGGTCTGGCGACCCTGGCCCCTGTTCCCACCAGCCTCCCAGCTCCACCCGCCGCTCCCAGGCTGTGGCCAGCCACGCAGATCTACATGCTGCCTCTCCATACCCCTCTTGGCTCGGTGCCTTCGGACCCCCGCCCCCCGCCCCCCACCATTTCTGGATGCTCCCCGCTCACACAGACTCAGGCAGGATGTCACTTCCTCTGGGAACTTCCCCCAGAGTCCCTCGGGCTGGACACTCATGCTGCCACAGGAACAGGCCTGACTCCTCATCAGTCCGGCCCCAAAAGTCTGTTAGGGCTGACTCCTACTCCCAGCTGTGTTCCCTCCACCAAGCTCGGGTCTGGTGGGCAGCAGCTCTCAGCGAAGACTTTTCAAACAACAAGCCAACGAAGAAATCAGAAATCCACTTCATTCAAGTCAGTGTTCAAGGAAATTATAACAGAAGTTTAAAAGTAAATATATTTCTCTGAACTCAAGAACCTCTGGACATTCACTATTAAATTCATTGTATTTTGGCCGAGCCTGGTGGCTCACACGTATAATCCCAGCATTTTGGGAGGCCAAGGTGGGAGTACTGTTTGAGCCCAGAAGTTTGAGAACCAGCCTGGGCAACACAGAGAGACCTCGTTTCTTCAAAAAGTTTAAAAATTGGTTAGGCATGGTGGTATGTACCTGAAGTCCCAGCTACTCAGGAGACTGAGGCGGGAGGATCACGTGAGCCCAAGTTTGAGACTGTGGCGAGCCGTGACTGTGCCACTGTACTTCAGCATGGTAACAGAGTGTGACCCTGACTCAAAAAATAATAATAATAATTAATTAATACCCAAAATCATTTAGCCATGTGTTTGCTTTGTGAAAATTCATCAATCTACACACTTAAGATTTGTGTACTCTTTTGTATTTTACACATCGATACAATTTTTAAAAACACATTTAGCATAGCTAAAAATTATAGGCTAGTAATACATTCATATTCATGGAAGCATCATACAGTGGTAGAAGGTACACTGACTACAAGTAAAATTACAGTCTTGTGGCTCAGCCTGCAATCCCAGCACTTTGGGAGGTCAAGGCAAGAGGATTGGCTGAGCCTGGGGGTTCGAGACCAGCCTGGGCAACTTGGTGAGACTTCGTCTCTACAATAAATCACAAAAACTAGCCTGGTGTGGTGGAGTGCATCTGTAGTTCCAGCCACTTGGAAGGCTGAGACAGAAAGAACGCCTGAGCCCAGTCGGTCAAGGTTGCGGTGGCTGTGAGCATGCCACTGCACTCCAGCCTGGGCAACAAAGAGAGACTCCAATTCAAAAAAAAAATTATAGTCTTAATTGAACCACTTACCAGTTGTGACATCTTGATTTTAACATCCATATAATGGAATAATAACCATTCTGTCTAAATCTCAGGGATATGAAAGAGATAAAATAAAATTATAAAGGTGAACATTCAAACATAATGGTTTTCGTAACAAAATTCGGAGTCACTTCAAAGTGAATGTTAGTTGAATCAGTTCTAAAAAATCTGATTTTGAAAAATACAACACTTTGGCAGAAAACTGTCTACAAAAATCTCATGAATTATACGTATACCAAAAATTGATAATAATGAGTCCAGGAAGCTAACCTGAAATTTAAGATTATTATTATTATTATTTTTTTTTTTTTTTGAGTTGAAGTCTCACTCTGTCGCCCAGACTGGAGTACAGTGGCCGCTCCTGGCCACCGCAGCCTCGACCTGCTGGGCTCCGGTGATCCTTCCGCCTCAGCCTTCCAAGTAGCTGGAACGACAGGCGCGTGCTACCACACCCAGTTGACTTTTTATTTATTGTAGAGAGGAGGTCTTACCAAGTTGCCCAGGTGGGTCTCAAACTCGTGGGCTCAGGCAATCCACTCACCTTAGCCTCCCAAAGCGTGGGATTACAGGCCGAGCCACCAAGCCCGCCTAAGATTAAATTTATTCTTGAGGAACAAAGAAAGGATATCCTTATGTTTTCTATTTTCTTATAAACTAGACTAAAAAATTATTTACATTTCATGAACTAAAAAAAACATTTATCTTGCTTATGATAACTGAAATGCCTTTAAGAGTTTAGCTAAGGCATAAACCTTCTGGTTAAAGGACTCTCAGATATCTAACAGGGATGGGGGAAAGCATAGATATTTCTCACTCCTCTTTAACACCACCAAGCTACATGAAGTTTAAAAACTGTTTCAAATGAGCTTGCACTTAAAGATAGTATCACAAAATAAGAATAACATATAGATTAAAAATATGTGAAACAGGCTGGGCGCAGTGGCTCATGCCTATAATCCCAGCACTATGGGAGGCTGAGGTGAGAGGATTGCCTGAGCCCAAGGGTTTAAGACCAGTCTGGGCAATCTGATGAGACCCCATCTCTACAATAAATCTAAAAATTAGCCAGCTGTGGGGGCACGTGACTATAGTTCCAGCTATCTGGAAGACTGAGGCAAAAAGATCGCCTAAGTCCAGCAGGTCGAGACTGTGGTGGCTGTGAGCGTGCCATTGCACTCCAGCCTGGGCAACAAAGTGAGACTCCAACTTAAAAAAAAACAACAAAAAAAACCCAATGAAACAAGTTTTCACATAAACAAATGCTAAGGATAAGCTCCATTAAAAGCAATTTCATTGTGATCAGGCACGGTGGCTCATACCTACAATCCCAGCAATTTGGGAGGCCTAGGCGGGAAGACTGCTTGAGCCCAGGAGTCCAAGACCAGCTTGGACAACAAAGTGAGACTGCACATCTACAAAGAAAAGTCAAAACATTATCTGGACGTGGTAGCATGCATCTGCAGTCCCAGGTACTCAGGAGACTGAGTAAGAAGGATCACCTGAGCCCAGGAGGTAAAGGCTGTGGTGAACCGTGATCAATGCTACCGCACGCCAGTCTAAGAAACAGAATAAAGCCAGGCTCGGTGGCTCAGCCTGTAATCCCGCGCCTTTGGGAGGCTGAGATGAGTGGATTGCCTAAGCCCGCAGGTTCGAGACCCGCCTGGGCAACTTGGCGAGACCTCATCTCTACAATAAATCAAAAATTAGCCGGGTGTGGTGGCGCGCGCCTGTCGTTCCAGCTACTTGGAAGACTGAGGCGGAAGGATCGCCGGAGACCGGCAGGTTGAGGCTGTGGTAGCCAGGATCGGTCACTGCACTCCAGTCTGGGCGACAGAGTGAGACTCCAACTCAAAAAAAAAAAAAGAAACAGAATGAGACCATGATACATATATATATATATATATAAAATTGAAGAAGGCAAATAAAATGAGTCATAATTAGAAATTACTGGTGACTCACTAGGAATTTATTACATACTTCACTATGGTATCAAAACACGTACAATCTCAGAATAACATTCAACAGTCATTTGGTAAGAGGAAAGAACAGGGAGAATTTTATTTCTCAGAGTAAACAGATTTTTATTTATAACGGCAGAGTCAAAATACTTCATAAGTTCTCAGAAATGCTAAACAGTTTTGTAAGAACATCTGAAGCACTTTTTCTCTCTCACTTAAAAAAATAAAGTACTGTAATACAGAGAAATTGGTGTTCATTAACTTTCAAGCAAATGCACGTATTCTACCGTTACCCACTTGGTGCCCCTAAAACGGAGTGGCAAACAAATAAGTGTACTTTGAAACTTCCTTTCATTTTATTTCAGCAAATATGCGCCCAATGACCACTCTGTGACTAGCTGTCACAGGCACAGGGCACATAAGGATGAGTAAGGCACAGCCTCCCGCCCCTAAGTAACTTCCTCAACTGTGCAGTACACACAAAACACACTGCACATTCTGTGACACAGCAAAGACAGTATTTGCAAAGAGCTACAGGACAAAGCAGCAGCAGGAAAGGCCTTCAAGAGTAAATCCCTGAGGGGCGTCTGTATCTTCTGTGGCTCACAAAACATTAGAGGGAAAGGGGATTCCTGGGGAAGGGAGTACCTCAAGAGCACTGACTGCTAACATCCATCAGACCCTGTGCTGGGTCTCAGGCCTAACTAACTGCTTTCAAACGAGGTGGTAGTTCATCAGGAGACAAGAAAAGGTCACTCATTCTAAAACAATATGTTCAGTGCTCTGACAGTTCTGAGAGATCATACAGTATTCTGGAAGTTTCAAAACCACTTTCAAGGAATTTGGACATATGAGTAAAGATCAAGCAACGGTATCAGGAAATGTGAAGCAGTGACAGCCACGAGTGTCCGTGTCTGGGACAGTCATAAACGCCTGTTGGAGAGCATTTCCCTTTTACCTGCGGGGGCTTCTCCCTGGCCTTTGAGTCCTGATCACACAACATCTCTTTTCACGATACTTACCATCCGCCGCCATGTACCACGGTAAATCTGGGGCTTATTCTACTCTTCCTGACCAGATTATACCTTCTAGGACCAGGAATTTTGTCCCTTCTAACACTGTAGTGTGAGGCCTAAGATTTACTTCAAAAGGTACTTTAAGAATGCTTGTTATGCCTGAGCCCGCAGGTTCGAGACCCGCCTGGGCAGCGAGACCTCATCTCTACAATAAATCAAAAAATCAGCCGGGCGTGGTAGCGCATGCCTGTAATTCTGGCTACTGGTAAGGCTGAGGAGGAAGGATCGCCGGAGCCCAGCAGGTCGAGGCTGCGGTGGCCGGGAGCAGCCACTGCATCCCAGTCTGGGTGACAGAGGGAGACTCCAACTCAAAAAAAAAAAAGAATGCTTGTTAGCCAGGGGCAGCGGAATGCACCTGTACCTCTGTTATTCATGAGGCTGAGGGGGGGGGGGGTTCACTTGATCGCAGGAGTTCAAGACCAGCCCAAGCAACATAGACCATCCCCCACCCCCCGCCGTCTCAAAAATAAATGAAATAATACTTGTTGACCTGATCCATAACTGGTAATGACTCATTATCAAAAGTTCTATTCCACCCCCTTGTAGGAACGAATGAAACCTGATTCCTGTTAGCTCTTGTTCAATCAAGATGACTGTATGAAAGACTTAAAAATTATTTTCACATATATAAATCCTAAAGCCATATCAAGAACAGCACTAAAATGAGTATGGAAAACCAATAACTGATAACAACTCTTTGTTGCTGATACAAGACTGACATAACATCAAGACCAGGACCCTCTCCTCAAATTACCTCTCATCTACTAAACATAGAACAGTAAACTCTGGTCTCGGCTGCCTCTGCTTCCTGATGCAGGTGCAAACACATGTGCCTATTAGTATTGTCTTGCTGCTTTTTCCTGTCCTGTCAGCAACCTCTTTTGGCTTGGTTTTGGCTACATAATCAAGAATCCTGTATCAAAGCTACCCAAATATCCAAAATGAATACTACCACATGCACATACACAAACACAAAAAGGAGAAAGACTAAACAAGGCTGATGACTCAGGACTGACGTCGGCAACAGTCCCTGCATATCAAAACATGAGATTCTTTAAAGAACGGTAATAAGCAGTGCCTACGAGGAAGCTGGACACCAGGAGCAGGCCTCAGCAAACTGACCCTCTGGAGTCACCCAGACAGAGCACTTAGCCCAGCAGCCTGACCATGGCTGGAGGACAACAAACGCAGCACCTGAAGGAAGGCGCTGTGCTAGGGCAGAAGGCCTCCTCAGAAGGCTCAGGAGAGCGTTCTCCGATGGAAAAGAAAGAAGAGCCGGAAGCATGTGGAGGGCCAATGCAGCTTGAGACAAGGAAGTCGCTGTCTGTGCCTGCCAGGCTGGAGCTCTCTGAGAGCTGAACTCGACTCCAGCTAACCCTGGAAGGGCTCCGGCTTCACTAGTCTTCAATACCACGCTGGGTAACTCCTGGTCTTCATGCTTGAAGAATGGTTAGTTAACATTCTACAGAGCATAAAACTATGTTTTTACAAGAATTTAAGAAATTACATAACCCAGGTTGAAAAGCCCAACCTCCATTCCCCAACCTTAGAGGCGAAGTGACAAACAATAAAACAAGCTAGCCAGAAAAAAAGTGATGTGAGGAGTTATTTACATCAGGGGTCCTCAACTGTCAGGCTACGGACTCATACTGGTCCGTGGCCTGTTAGGAACCAGGCGGCACAGCAGAAGCTGAGTGGTGGGTGGTAAGCAAGCACAGCTCCATTTGGATCTACAGCTGCTCCCTCTCACTTGCATTACCATCTGGATCTACAGCTGCTCCCTCTCACTTGCATTACCACCTGAGCTCCGCCTCCTGTCAGATCAGCAGCAACATTAGATTCTCCTAGGAGCACCAAGCCTCTTGTGAACTGTGCATGTGAGGGATCTGGGTTGTGCGTTCCTTACAAGAATATAAGGCCTGATGACTGAGGTGAAGCTGAGGCGATGACGCTAGATCTGTCTCCCATCACCCCCAGATGGGACCGTGCAGCTGCAGGAAAACAAGCTCAGGGCTCCCACTGGCTCTGCATCGTGGTGAGTTGCATAACTATTTCATGATACATTACAATGGAATAATAACATAGATCAAACGCACAATAAACTGAATGCGCTTGTATCATCCTGAAACCATCCCCCCACCCCGCTCCATGGAAAACTTGTCTTCCACAAAACCCCGTTGACTGCTAATTTACATGAGTGATCATTCCAAGGGTGTTAAGTTTTGTTACTAAGGAATGCAACCCACAACAAGAAACAGCAGCCAATACATAGTCCAAAAGTAAAAAGAATATCCTGACAAATCTGGAAGCACACTTACACACACTATTAAATTTCAACATAAAAAAAAGCAAGGTACTATAAAAATGAAAATGATGTTTAATTAGTCCTCAACTCAACTGTCACAAATTTGAAGCAAAATCTGTATTAAGTTTACAATTCTGGAACACGTTTTCCATAAAAGCTATATAATAAATTCAATAAAATAAAATCATGACAAACCCACAAAAGGTTGCTTAACCAAAATGTAGCTTAAAAAGGAGCTGGGGTAGCAGCATCAGGGAACAGGGAAGCCAAAGACTTGGCTCATGTCTCTACAATGGCTTACTAGGGATGATGACCTTGGACAGATTATTTAACGTCTCTGGGTTTCACATTTCTCACCTGTAAAGGAAGTGTAGGAATACCTGCCCTGCCAATTCCATGTGGTGTATAAGCTCAAATGAGACAACAGTATCTGCTAGTTACAGCCATCATCCCTCCTTCTACTCCTCTCCAACCCAGTCCAGGGCTGGCCGAGGACATAAGGAGACAGACAGCAGCCATGACCTCAGGCAAAGGGTCTGGGTTGGAGCTACTAGATTCTGCAGCAGCCAGAGGTGAAAGGAGCCAAGGCTGCTGTCAAACACGAAGAGGCTGTATCTGAGCACCAGCTCATCTGTAAATCAGGAGTCAGTGACTTCAAAGTGCTTGGACAAAAGCAGTGCCTTCTTCCCAAAGCTTTCATCTCTTTGTTGAAAATCCTTTTCCTGATCTTGTCTAGCTTGCAATGTGCCCTAAAGAAAGTTCATCCACTTAAAAACAGAAACTGAATTACAAAACTCATGAACTTTGTGCCCTTCGGGAAAAGATATTCCAAGCCGTGGACAATATCCGGACCTAATCAAAAACAAAATCCACACCAAGAACAGACTTCCAGCCTGCGCCGTCATGTATATAAACCATATCCAAATTATTTCCACTTTTCTTTGGATTCAGGCGTCTCTTAAACCAGGAGCACAAGGAGTGAATAAAGACGGTCGGCTATCACAGAAAAGACCACATTTCTGCCCAGCCATCCACTAGCTGGGTGGCACGAGAAAGGAGTTCCTCAGAACCCCAGGCCTCACCTCTGCTGCTCAGGGAGGCTTCTCCCCTCAGCCCCTCGTCCTGTCTCAGGTTCACCCAGAGGACTCCTCCCACCAGCCCCCTTCAGTGTGCAATTTCCACCTCCGGACGCCTACACCCTCTCTAACTTATTTCTCTCCACACCGTTTAGTATCACCACCTAATAGACTCTGTGTTGTATTCATCTCTCCCCTCCCTAGAAAAGATCTAAGTGCCCTGATGACAGAGAAAGCCCTGTCTGCTCTGTTTCCTCCTGAATCCCCAGAGCCCAGCACAAGCCTGGTCCCTACCGGGTATTCAGTAATATTTGCTAATTAACACATGTATACAGTGAATTAAATCATCCCTGCAGTGGGGTTAATATCCTTCACCTTGCAGAGCTGTTTGAGGACTGCCTAGAAATAAAAAATAAAAATGCTTTGCCCGAAGGCTGACATATCCTAAGTGCTCAACAACTGTTGGTTTCCTTTCATTTCTTCAGCCAAAATAACTGACCAAAAGTTGCAGAACATTCCAAGCAAGAAACTCTAAAAGCATGGACAAAAGATCACTGTACCAAAGGCGGGGGGGACGAAGAGAAGCAGGACTGCTGGTTACAGCGCTGCTTGGTGGCCCATTAATCATGAGTTTTTGTTGGCAATCTGAAGTAAAATCAGTACACAAGTTAAGAAAAGTATCTAGCAACTTACAAGTTTGACAGACACATTTAATATCTGTTTGAGTCTAAAGAGAAACTTGAATTCATATGCTTAATTCATTTCATTTATTAATTCATTTTTTCCCTTATTTGCTTTCCTCCCTAATCATTTCATTTTTCTAGTAACCCTTTTTAAGTGTCTTTTACAGAGTACCCTTTAACAATAGTCTAGAAGCCTCATTCTTCACCAGTTTGGGAGGCACTGACACGCACACAACCAGTCCCACGTGGCCCAGGAAATGCAGAGCACCCACAAAGCTAGCTCACACTACAAGCTCAGAACTGCAATTTATGTGAGTTCCAGACAAAAGAGACCTAGACAAGAAGTAATGACCAGGAGTCGGCTCAGGGATCTGGTCTATCTAGGACAGTTCCAGAACAAGAGAATTCCCTAAGTATTTCTCAGAATGTTTTCCTATACACAAAAAAGGCAAAAGAGATTTTAGAGAGAGAGGAGGTTTACAAAAGGTTACGCTCATTTTCTTGACAGTGGTGACAATGTCATGAGTCAAAATTTGTATTTTAAAATTAACATGAGCAGCTTACTAAACTGTACCTCAATGAAAGGAAATTTAAGGAGGCAAAGGAGAATAGTGAGACACAAAAGACATAGATACAAAGTCTGGTTAGGATATAAATCCCATGATTAAAAAGGTCAGTCCCAGCCGGGCTCAGTGGCTCAGCCTGTAATCCCATGCTTTGGGAGGCTGAGGTGAGTGGATTGCCTGAGCCTGCAGGTTCGAGATCTGCCTGGGCAACTTGGCGAGACCTCATCTCTACAATAAATCAAAAAAATCAGCCGGGCGTGGTAGCGCTTGTCTGTAATTCCAGCTACTCGGAAGACTGAGGTGGAAGGATCGCCAGAGCCCAGCAGGTCAAGGCTGCAGTGGCTGGGAGCCACTGCACTCCAGTCTGAGCGACAGAGTGAGATTCCATCTCAAAAAAAAAAAAAAAAAAAGGTCAGTCCCTCAAATTCTCTTTCAAATTAACTTTTCTAGTGACTCCATAATAAGCCACCCACAATACAACCAGTATTTGGACACAAGCTCTCTGTACATTCATTTTGTGCTTCTTATCACAACTTTGCTACTGCTACACTACATTCAGAACACCCCCTAATCCAGGTCCCCAGTTCCTGGCTTAGAGACGGCTGTGGTAGGGTCTGACTGAGGCCAGAAGTGCAGCTGGGTTGAATGAGACACACTTCATGACCGTCTCCCAGTCTTCCAGCTGCCCCCAAAATACCTCAAAACAGCTCTCCCTACTAATATATTTAAGCCCACGCTCCTCTCTCTATATTTTCCTATCAGAATTATGTACTACATTGTAAGAAACTGAAAAGTGAACTAGCCTGGGCAACTTAGTGAAACCTCACCTCTACAATAAATCCAAAAAAGTAGCCAGGTGTGGTGGCGCACACTGTAGCTCCAGTAACTTAGAAAGGCTGAAGTGGAAAGATGGTCTGAGCCCAGCAGGTCCAGGCTGTGGTAGCCGTGAGAGTGCCACTGCACGCCAGCCTGGACAACAGAGTGAGACTCCTACTCAAAAAAAGAAAGAAACTGAAAAGTGAGATTCTTCAAAGACAGAAAAGAGTCAATGTTTAAGATTCACAATCTAAAACAATTTTCCTTCTTCTGCCACTGCATTAATAAGCATTTATACTATCCATACATCATGTGAGACCGTTTTGTTCACCACAGAATGTTACTCCAATGTAAGGTATTGCAACATTTCAGTAAGACTATTTAATGTCCCACCTTAGGTGAGTAATGCAGATAATGGGCAATATGTTTCAAAGGGGCAGAACTCCTGTTTGCACACAGCTCAAGCAGAACGCCTAGCATTTTGGAACACTCATGGAATGTGGCTGAACCCAACCACAATTACAATTCACACTAACTCGACCAACAGAATCACTTTTATGGTGCCTCTTGCTACTTGCATACAAGATGTAACATGATGAAGAACCCAGAACTACAAAGTTTATACAATGTTTAGCTCTCACTTACCTCAAGATCTTTCTTCTCCCCTTAGACAACCTCAGAAGATGAGCTAAAAACCCAGCCTTTGGGAGGCTGAGGTGAGTGGGTTGCCTGAGCCCATGGGTTTGAGACCCGCCTGAGCAGGCGAGGCCTCATCTCTACAATAAATAAAAATATTAGCCAGGCATGGGAACGCGCGCCTGTAGTTCCAGCTACTTGGAAGGCTGAGGCGGAAGGATTGCCGGAGCCTAGCAGGTCGAGGTTGCAGTGGCTGGAAGCAGCCACTGCACTCCAGTCTGGGCGACAGAGTGAGACTCCAACTCAAAAATAAAAAAATAAAAAATAAAATAAAAACCCAACCTTCTGTCTTGTTACTACCTCTGTTACCACTGGTATGGTAAATAATCATCATTTGTCAACATTTGAGAGAAGGATGTATAACATTTACATCCCTCACAATAAACAATACATCCAGATACTTAATAATATTTGCTGCAGAAAGGAATGGAAATAAAGATATAAATAAGATTTCTATTACCCTGATTAAAGCCCAGAGATTTTAACAGGAGATTCAGACATCTGATGTTTATAGCAACTTTGAGGAACGTTATATTAGTCAGAAAGCCGTATATTTTTTTCAGTTAGCTATTTTTTTTTTTTTTTGAGTTGGAGTCTCACTCTGTCGCCCAGAGTAGAGGGCAGTGGCCGCTCCCGGCCACCGCAGCTTGACCTGCTGGGCTCCGGTGATCCTTCCACCTCAGCCTTCCGAGTAGCCGGAATTACAGGCATGCGCTACCACGCCCAGCTGATTTTTTTATTTATTGTACAGATGAGGTCTCGCTGCCCAGGCGGGTCTTGAACCCACAGGCTCAGGCAATCCACTCACCTCAGCCTCCCAAAGGCGCGGGATTACAGGCTGAGCCACCGAGCCCGGCTCAGTTAGCTATTAAAAGCTCCTGCAGTCTGAGTTTTTCTGGATTTTTCTAGCTAACTGAGGGCTAACATTTCTGGGAAGGAGGAGCGGCCTTTGCCCCCGGTCCCCCTCAGACCTTCAACCTGGTCCCTCTTCCTCAAGGTCACCATCCGCACCCGCTCTCAGTGCTGCTGACACCACCCCATGCTCTCCTTATTAACTCTCCCTGTTCTTCACTGTCTCCCGGGATGGCCACGTTACCTCTAAGACACGGCAGTCTCCTCTGTGAATGCCACCATCACAGTATACAGAATACAACCTCTTTAAGTCATTGGCTTTCTCTTCTATGTCTGTTGGCTTGTGGGAGTTCAGGGACTCATTAGCTTACCATTAAAAAGGTTTCCTCCCCTGCTGCCAATGTGCCAGCCATTTCTGGACTCCAGAAACCCTGTGTTTCTGGAAAGTTGGTCTCATCATAGCCAAAGAGAATATTGTATTACTGTAATGACTTGATTTGCTTTTCCCACATACAAATATAAATAATAACTAAATTCCTTCTAGGTCTAGGAAATAAATTCGCCATAATTCCCATAAACTTTGTGCTAGCAAAGACTGACATACACCTCTGTCCATCATATAGTGACAAACAAGCTAAAATATACTTCAGCATTGCTTTTCCTCATATCTATCCCCTTTCATCACTCTCTCTCTCTCACTCTTGAAAAACAGCATGGCCAGACGCGGTGGCTCACAGCTAGAATCCCAGCACTCTGAGAGGCCGGTGAGAGGACTGCCTGAGCCCACAGACTGGAGACTAGCCTGGGCAACTTGGCAAGACCTCAACTCTATAATAAATCAAGAAAAATTAACTGGTGTGGTGGCTCGTGCCTGTAGTTCCAGCTCCTTGGAAGGCTGAGGCAGAAGGATCGCCTGAGCCCAGCAGGTCGAGGCTGCAGTGGCCGTGAGCGTGCCACTTTACTTCAGCCTGGGCGACAGAGTGAGACTCTGACTCAAAAAACAAAACAAAACGAAAACATAAGCCAGGCACCAGGCACAGAGACTCATGCTTGTAAACCCAGCACCGTGGGGAGTGGAGTCGAAGGGACTGCTTGAGCCCAGGGTTCCAGGCCAGCCTGGGCAACTTGCCAAGACCTGTCTCTACAATAAATCAAAAACGTAGTTATACAAGGAGGTGTGTGCCTGTAGCTCCAGCTACTTGGAAGACTGAGGTGGAAGGATCGCCTGAGCCCAGCAGGGTGAGTCTGTGGTAGCCCTGAGCATGCAACTGTACTCCAGTCTGGGTAACAGAATGAGAGCCTGACTCAAAACAGAAACAAACAAACAAAAAAAACAGCATGATGGAAAAAGACTGTTTCTTCAACAAATGGTGCTGGGAAAGCTGGATAATCACATGCAAAATAATGAATTATACCCAAAAATCAATTCAAAATGGATTAAAGATCTAAATATAACACCCCAAATTATAAAACTCCTAGAAGAATACATAGAGAGAAAGCTGCATTAGATTGGGCAATGGTTCCTTGGACATAACACTAAAAGTACAAGCAACAAAATCAAAAATAAGCAAATCGAACTACATCAAATACAAAAACTTTTGTACAGCTGGGCGCGGTGGCTCACCCTGTAATCTCAGCATTTTGGGAGGCCGAGGCGAGAGGACTGGCAAGGCCCAGGGGTTCGAGACCAGCCTGGGCAACTTGCTGAGACCTCATCTAAAAATATCACAAAAACTAGCCAGGCGTGGTGGCATGCTTCTATAATTCCAGCTACTTGGAAGGCTGAGGCAGAAGGATCGCCTGAGTCCAGCGGGTCGAGGTTACAGTGGCTATGAGTGTGCCACTGCACTCCAGCCTGGGCATCAGAGTGAGGGTCCAATTCAAAAATAAAAATTAAAAATGTGTGCATCCAAGGACACAATGAAACACTGAAAAAGCAAATGATGGAAAGGGAGAAAATATCTGCAAATCATATATATAATAAAGGTTTAATATCCAGAATATATCAAGAACTCTCATAACTAAATAAAAATAAAAAAGAGCCTGAGTAAAAAATGGGCAAAGGACTTTAATAGACATTTTTCCAAAGATGGTATACAAATGGCCAACAAGCACGTAAAAAGATGCTCGATGTCACTAATCATCAGAGAAATACAAATCAAGACTACAATGAGATATTACCTCATGCTCATTGTCAAAACAAAACAACAAGGAATAACAAATATTGGTAGGGATGTGAAGAACCTGGCATTGACTGTGAGACTGCAAGATGGTGTGGTTGCTATGGAAAACAGTATGGCAGGTCTTCAAAAAATGAAAACTAGAACTACCATTTGATCCAGCAATCCTGTTTCTGGATATTTACCCAAACCAATCTAAAGCAGGGACTGAAGAGGCATCTGTACACTCATATTCACAGCAGCACTGTTCACAGTAGCCCAGAGATGAAAGCAACTCAAGTGTCCATCAACAGATGTCTGGATAAACAAAATGTGGTATACCTATCGATGGAATACTATACAGTCTTAAAAATGCAGGAACTCAGAGCCGGGCTCGGTGGCTCAGCCTGTAATCCCACGCCTTTGGGAGGCTGAGGTGAGTGGATTGCCTGAGCCCGCGGGTTCGAGACCCGCCTGGGCAGCAAGACCTCATCTCTATAATAAATCAAGAAATCAGCCGGGCGTGGTAGCGCCTGCCTGTAGTTCCGGCTACTCGGAAGGCTGAGGCGGAAGGATTGCCGGAGTCCAGCAGGTCGAGGCTGCGGTGGCCGGGAGTGGCCACTGCACTCCAGTCTGGGTGACAGAGTGAGACTCCAACTCAAAAAAAAAAAAAAAAATGCAGGAACTCTTGTCCTATGTCACAACATGATGAGCCTTGAGGACACTGTGCTGAGTTAACACAGACAGACATAAAAGGACAAACGCTGTACGAGTCGACCTGTATGACCTCTCTAACGTACAAGAGGTCAACCCAGGGGTAGTGGCTCATGCCTATAATCCCAGCCCTTTGAGAAGCCAAAGTGGGAGGATCGCTGCAGCCCAGGAGTTCAAGACCAGCCTGGGCAACATAGTAAGACCTTGCCTCCACCAAAAAAAAAAATTAGCTAGGTGTAGTGGCACATGCCTGTAGTCCCGGCTACTGGGGAGGCTGAGGCAGATGGATCACCTGAGCCCAGGAGGTCAAGGCTGCGGTAAACTTTGTGCCACTGCATCCAGCCTGGGTGACAGACTGAGACTCTGATTCAAAAAAACAACAAAACAAAAAGTACAGAAAGTCCTCAATGTCATCAGTGGTTCTTGGAAACAATAACTTTTAGTTAGAGGACATATAATAAGACAATTTTACCATAGGCTAATTGATATAAACAAAAGTTAAGTTCCTAAAGCATATTTCTGACCACAAAAACATCACCAAACTTCTCAATAACAACCCAAAACACTTTTAAGATTAAACACTGAAATAAATGTGAGCTCTACATACATTTAAGAAAGATTAATAAGAACAAGTAAAATAATTGTTTACTCAATTTTTGGTGAGTCAATAATGACAGCAGTGGTGGTAGCGGTGGGTTAAATTAAGGAATATGTGTCTGCAAAGTGAAAATTGTAAGGAGTACCTCCTATCCCCACACAGTTCAAAAACAAGCAATAACATGCGGCAGGCTCTGAGCACTTTTGCATTTAACTGTTACATTGCTTGCTGTAATGCGTTTGTATGATTATTGCGCATTTTCCAGTTTTATTTTACAAACACCTATATTCATTCATTCATTCATTCATTCATTTTTCAACCTACTTATTCCAGTTCAGGATCACGGGTGGCAGGAGCCTATGCCAGCAGCCCAGGGTGCAAGGCGAGGGCCAGCCTTGGAAAGGACACCATTCATCACTGGGCACACTCACACCCCCACGCTCACTCAAACTGGGGCAGTTGAGGCACACCAGTTAATCTCACATGCACATCTTTGGGATGTGGGAGGAAACTGAGTACCCAGATAAGTCCATGCAGACTCTACACAGCGGCCCCAGTGGAAACCCATTTTTTCCTCTCGTCAATGTTATAACCAAACAAGGCTGAATAGAACAACATTAATTGAGAATCTGCTGCACTCAAATGTATAGACACAGAAAGCAGAACGGTGGTTCCCAGGAGCTGGGAGTCATGGGGGAGTTGCTGTTTAATGGGTACAAACTTCAGTTCTCCAAGAAAAAGTTCTGGAGAGCTGTTTCACCGCAATGTAAGTATACTTGAGACTACTGAACTACACACTTAAAATGGTAAGTTCTATGAGGTGGTTGTTTTTCTAACCACAATTGAAAAACAAAACGGAAACAGCACAGACTGGAACAGGTATAGGTTTGAGCTGCTGTGTTTTGCCTGCCCTCTGTCACCCGGCCCAGAGCGCAGTGGCACAACCACAGCTCACCGCAGCCCTGACCTCCTGGGCCCACGCAATCCTCTTGCCTCAGCCTCCTGAGCAGCTGGGACTACCGGCCTGTGCCACCACACCTAGCTTTTATGGGAGGGGAAAGTCTGGCTATGTTGCTCAGGCTGACCTCAAACCCCTGGGCTCAAGTGATCAAGTGATCTTCCCGCCTCAGCTTCCCAAAGTGCTGGGATTACAGGAGTGAACCACCATGCCTGGCCTATTTTTTTTTTTGAGTTGGAGTCTCACTCTGTCGCCAGACTCTGCTGGGCTCCGGTGATCCTTCCACCTCAGCCTTCCGAGTAGCCGGAATTACAGGCATGCGCCACCACGCCCGGCTGATTTTTTTATTTATTGTAGAGATGAGGTCTCGCTGCCCAGGCGGGTCTCGAACCCCCGGGCTCAGGCAATTCACTCACCTCAGCCTCCCAAAGGCACGGGATTACAGGCTGAGCCACCAAGCCCGGCTGGCCTATTTTTTTGAGTTTTAGAGAACCGAGTCTGAAACTCCGTCTGCTCTGCCACTTACTGTGTGGCCTTGGGCAATTGACTCTCTAAGAATCAGTCTCCTCATCTATTTACATGAGAGTATAAATGATATTTATCTTTTTTTTTTTGAGTTGGAGTCTCCCTCTGTCACCCTGACTGGAGTGAAGTGGCACGCTCCCGGCCACCGCAGCCTCGACCTGCTGGGCTCCAGCAATCCTTTTGGCTCAGCCTTTCAAGTAGCTAGAACTACAGGCATACGCTACCATACCCGGCTGATTTTTCATTTATTGTAGAGATGAGGTCTCGCCAAGTTGCCCAGGCGGGTCTTGAACCCGCGGGCTCAGGCAATCCACTCATCTCAGCCTCCCAAAGGCGCCGGATTACAGGCTAAGCCACCGAGCCCGGCTAAAATATTTATCTTAAAAGTGATCCGAAGAGCAGATGAGAACTGCTGACACAGAAGACACAGCTGGATCCCTTAATTCTTCTCCTGGAGGCTGCAGCAACACATCACCCTCATCAAAGCAGCTGACACAAATTAAAGGCTTACTGAGTCCTACTGCTCTGGGTGACAGGCCAGGAATCCACACTTAATCCTCACAGAAAGGAAAGTAGGTGGGACTGAAATCCCCACTTTGCTGATGAGGAAAGCAGGCCGAGTAAGGGAAACGCGTTTCACTGTACACTAGCAACACAGAGAATAGAAATGGCAGCATAAAGCCAAAACTCAAAAGGGGGCTGCCACGGTTGGAAAGTTTGTGTCTCCTCCAAAACTCATTGGAACCCGCGATGCAACAGGATCGAACTTCAGAAGGCGACTAGGCGACTAGGCCAGAGGTAGGGACTTCAGGAGGCGACTAGGCCATGCGGACTCTGTCCTCAAGGAAGAGTGGCTTCCAAAAGGGCTGGAGGGACCTACTGCGGTTCTCACGCCCTCTCGCCTTCCATACTCGAAGTCGCAGCACTCAAGGCACAACCCTGGGGGCGGAGATCAGGCCCTCACCAGACCCCAGACCTGCGGGTGCCCTGATCTTCGACCTTCCAGCCTTCAGAACTGTGAGAAATCAATTTCTGTTGTTTAAAAATTTTCCCATTTTATGGTATTTTGTTATGGCAGTAGAATGACTAAAGGAGCACAACATACAAAACAGTATCAAACGCATCAAATGTCAATTAAGTGATCAGATAAGATTAAGAAAAATAACTTTACAGTTAAAATGTACGTTTCCAGCCGGGCACAGTGGCTCACGACTATAAATAACCCCAGCACTTTGGGAAGCCGAGGTGAGAGTACTGCCTGAGCTCACAGGTTCAAAACCAGCCTGGGCAACTTGGTGAGACCTCATCTCTACAATAAATCAAAAAGCTAGCTGGGTGTGGTGGTCCATGCCTGTGGTTCCAGCTACTTGGGAGGCTGAGTCAGGAGTATCACCTGAACCCAGCAGATCGAGGCTGCAGTGGCCGTGAGCATGCCCCTGCACTCCAGCCTGGGCAACAGAGTGAGATGCCAACTCAAATAAATAAATTAATTAATTAATTAAATGAATAAAATTTACATTTCCAAAAATTTAAGAGGTCATCTAATCTCCTTGTCTGCCTTTTAAACAAGAAGTTCATTCCCTCTTCACATCAGCCATCGTTCAAGACAGAATGTTAATTCTCACTCATGATGCAGTTCAAATTACTTTACTTCTTACATCAACCAAAATAGAAAAAGAGTTGCTTAACACTATCCATGATTACCAAATGACTAAATTATGTGTCCCCCATATTTTTCCAGAGACCTTGTTCCTATCACAGTTTAGAGAATCCTCTTCAGTAAACTCCCCAGAATCAGCATCGTCTTGACTATGTCCTCGCATGACGACACAGCTATGGCAGACTTCACACACACTCCATTTCAAGTACCCTGTGGAAATGTAGACAGGGTATCCAAGAGAGGAAAAAAGTTACCTCTTGGCTTTTAACAGTACTCACAAGTAACAAGGTTGAGTGGAAAGAATCAAGTATTCCAGAGGTCAATTCAGTTAGGCAGCAGTTCAGTTTCGAAGAAAACAGACTTGAAGAAAGCTCTGAGACTTTGTCCAGCACACATACTTCCTGCAACTACGCGTTTCTCTTAGAATCAGAATAGAGCTCTAGCCGTTTCCTTCCCTATAACCACAAGGTAGAGTGACTACAGTACCAAGTGCTCATTTTGGAGTGTTACGACAGACAGACAGATTCCCTCGGGCTACACTGTTATCCACATCCATATTTCTTTAGCAGTGTTAGCCTTTCCTTATATCTTTTTGACAAGCTTAATTTCAGTTTCAGTCCTAAACATGACAAAATAGTTGTAGCAACGTTACGTACATTCCATTTCAATCACTCCTGTGGAACGTGTATGTCCAACCTTTATATGTGTCAAGCACTGTGCTAACAGGTTTATCTAAGAAGAATACTAAAGTGGTAAAAGCAATTGGGAGGTACAGCTAAGTGTGAACAATGCCCACAGACAGCATCTGGACTTGAACTACAACATGTGCTCTTCTCTGGGTCTTGAGACGGGGCAAGTCCTGTGGATCGTAACCCTGCCAACCTCCACAATCCCGCGAGCCTGTTCCTTAAAACACATTGTCTAGCCAGGTGTGGCGGCTCACATCTGTGATCCCAGCACTCTGGGAAGCAGAAGCAAGAGAACTGCCTGAGTCCGGGGGTTCAAGACCAGCCTGGACAAGTGGCAAGACCTTGTCTCTACAATAAATAAAAAGATCAGCCGGGTGTGGTAGTGCACACCTCTAGTTCCAGCTACTTTGGAAGACTGAAGTGGAAAGATCACTCGAGCCCAGCAGGTCAAGGCTGCGGTGGCATTAGCATACATACCACCGCACTCTAGCCTGGGCAACAGAGTGAGACTCCAACTCAAAAATACACACATCTATCTACTGCTTATCTATACACATGCATAACTCGGAGATATTGTAGGCTTGGTTCTAGACCACCAGAGTGAAGCAAATATCACAATAAAGAGTCACACGGGGCCAGGCCTGGCAGCTCAGGCCTGTAATCCCAGCACTGCGAGAGGGTGAGTGAGAAGACGGCCTGAGCCCAGAGACTCAAGACCAGCCTGGGCAATGTAGTGAGACCTCATCTCTAAAATAAATCAAAAAATTAGCCGGGGGTGGTGGCACATGCCTGTAGTTCCAGCTACTTGGAAGGCTGAGGCGGAAGGAGCCCCTGAGCCCAGCAGATTGAGGCTGTGGTGGCTGTGAGTGTGCCACTGCACACCAGCCTGGGCGACAGACTGAGACGCCAACTCAAAAAAAGAGAGGCACGTGAATGTTTTGGTTTCCTGGTGCATATAAAAAGTTACGTTTACACTGTCCTGTAGTCTGTAAAGTATGCAATAGCATTATGCCTAAAAAACAAAGTATATATCTAAATTTCTTTCCTAAAATTTTTATTTTAAAATTGTGGGGTACAATTCAGGGTTAGGTGTACAAATATTCATTGTGCTGGTACCCTTGTTGATGAGGTGTGTCCCCCCTTCCCCAGGCCGTATATCTGAATTTCAAAATACATTTTTGGTGACAATGTTAACAATCATCTGAGGATTTAGCAAGTCATAATCTCTTTGCTAGTGAAAGGGTCTTTCCTCAATGTCGATGGCTGCTGACTGATCAGGGTCATGGTTGCTGAAGATGCGGGTAGCTGTGGCAATTTACGAAAATAATACAACAATGAAGTTTGTTACATCGACTGACTCTTCCCCTCATGAAAGATTTCTCTGTAGCATGCCATGTTGCTTGACAGTATTTCATCCACAATGAAACTTCTTTCAGAATTGAAGTTAATCCTCTCAAACCCTGCCGCGGCTTTATCAACAAAGTTTAGGAATTATTCTAAATCCTTTCTTGTCATTTCAACAATGTTCACAGCATCTTCATCAGGAGTAGACTCCATTTCAAGAATTGGAATTTTTCTTTGCTCATCCACAAGCAGCAACTTCTCATCTGTTCAAGATATATCAACAAGATGCAGCAATTCGGTCACATCTTAGGCGCTACTTTTAATTCTAGTTCTCTTATTATTTCCACTACATTTGCAGTTATACCCTCCACTGAAGTCTTGAATCCTTCAAAGTAATCTTTGAGGACTGGAATCAATCTCTTCCAAACTCCTGTTAATACTGATATTTTTTACCAGGCGCGGTGGCTCACGCCTATAATCCCAGCACTTTGGGAGGCCAAGGTGAGAGAACTGCTTGAGCCCACAGGTTCAAGACCAGCCTGGGCAACTTGGTGAGACCTCATCTCTACAATAAATCAAAAAATTAGCTGGGCATGGCGGTACACACTTGTGGTTCCAGCTACTTGGAAGGCTGAGGTTGAAGGATCACCTGAACACAGCAGGCCGTGAGCGTGCCACTGCATTCCAGTCTGGACGATAGAGTGAGACTCCAACTAAAAAAAAGAAAAAACTGATATTTTTACCTCTTCCCATAAATCAAGAATGTTCTAAATGGCATCTAGAGTGGTAAATCTTTCCAGAAGGTTTGCATTTTACTTTGCTCAGCTCCATCAGAGGAATCACTATCTATGGAAGCTATAGCCTCACATAATGTATTTCTCAAATAATAAGCCTTCACAGTTGAAATTATTCCTTGATCCAGGGGCTATAGAATGGATGCTGTGTTAGCAGGAATGAAAACAAGTCATCTCCTTCTACATCTCCATCAGAGCTCTTGGGTGACCAGGTACATTGTCAATGAGCAGTAATATTCTGAAAGGAATCTTTTTCTTGAACAGCAGGTCTCATCATCAAAAGTGGACTGGATAAACAAACTGTGTTACATACACACAATGGAGTATTACACAGCCATAAAGAGCAAAATAATGGGCTTCACAGCAACTTGGATGAAGCTGGAGACCATCATACATAAGTGAACTACTGCAGAGACAAATAACTGAATATCACGTTCTCACTCATAAGTGAGTCTTGAACATCAGTCACACTAGCACAAGGGTGGGAGCAGCAGTCACTGAGTGCTGCTAGGAGAGGGAGGTTTGGAAGAGGGGCATGTGACAATACAGAGTACCTGGGTCATTACCAGGGGGAGTGAGGGCCAGTTAGAAGCCCAAACTTCACCTGCATGCAGTCAACTTATGTAGTTAATCCTCACTTTTACTCCACATCTAAAAAATAAAATACTCAGTAAACTATGCTGTAAACAGATGTGCTGTCACTCAGGCTTTGCTGATCCATTTACAGAGCACAGGCCGAGTTGACTTAGCCAAATTCTGAAGGGCCCTAGGACTCCTGAAATGGTAAAAGAGCGCTGGCTTCGATTTAGTCACCAGCTGCATCGGCCCCTGAGAAGTGACTCAGCTTGGCTTTTCAGGCTTTGAAACCAGGAGGGCCTTGACATCTCCTCTCCAGCACAGCAGTCCAAGACGGCTTCGTCCTCCAATAGAAAGCTGTTCCGGTTACACCGAAACCTGTGCTTGGCGTCGCCCCCGTCACCAGCGATCTCGGCTCGATCTCCCGGAGGACTTGCCGCTTCGCCTGCGCGTTCGTGCCGTGGAGACGGCTTCTCTCCCTCGGCCTCACGGGCCGACTCCGCTAGCTCCCGGCTGTTCTGCAGCTTCCTCGTCTGTCTGTCTTCACAGAACTGAAGAGAGTTAGGGCCTTGCTCTGGCTTAGGTTTTGGCTTAGGGGATGTTGTGTCTATCCTATCTAGAGCATGAAAATTTTCTCCGTGTCAGCAATAAGGCTGTTTCACTTTCTTAACATTCGTGTGCTCACTGGAATAGCACTTTCTATTTCTTTAAAAAAACTTTTCCTATTAAGTGGGTGTGGTGATACACATCTGTAGTGCCGGCTACTTGGGAGGCCAAGGTAGGAAGACTGCTTGAGCCCAGGAGTTCAAAGTTGCAGTGAGCTGTGATCGTGCCACCGTACTCAAGCCTGGGCAATAGAGGAGACCCTGTCTCTATCACACACACAAAAAAAGGATAAGAAAAGAACTTTTTCTTTACATTCACAACTTGGCTAGCTGTTTGGCACAAAAGGCCTAGCTTTCAGCCTATCTCAGCCTTTGGCATGCCTTCTTCACTAAGCTTCATCATTTCTAGTTTTCTATTAAAAGTGAGAGATATGTAACTCTCCCTATCACCTGAAAATTTATAGGGCACTGTAGGGTTATTAACTGACCTAATTTACATATTGTGTCGTCTCAGGAAATAGGTGATCCAAAGAGAAGGAGAGCGATGGGAGAACAGCCAGTCAGTGGAGCAGTCAGAACATACACACTGCGGTCTATGGGTGCAGTTCATGGTGTCTCAAAACAATTACAACAGCGATGTGAAAGATTACTGATTACAGGTCACCAACACAGAGACATTAACTTCAAAAGGCCTGACATGCTGCAAGCACTACCAGAACGCGACTCTCCCTCTCCCTGCATACATCACAACGGTCCTGCCTCTCTGGAGAACTCAGATACAGATTATGGATTACTCATTTACCATGTGACCTTGATCACATTGCTTAGCCTCTCTAAACTGCAGTTTCCTTATCTGGAAAATGGGTTAATAACAGTACCTACTAAAAAAATAAACAATAGAAAAACAGTAACAAGATACATTGTGTTGAACTGAGATTCAAATAGGTTAACAGGTTGCAAAAGGTCTAACGACCGGCAATACTCAGGTTCCAAACCACATCTAAACCAGCAAACTGTCAAAATTTTCTTCACCTAAAGATTAGGGGCCAGGCGCAGTGGCTCACACCCATAATCCCAGCACTTTGGGAGGCCAAGTGAAAGGATTGCCTGAGCCCAGGGGTTCAAGACCAACCTGGGTAACTTGGCAAGACCTGTCTCTAAAATAAATCAAAAAATTAGCTGGGTGTGGTAGCATGT
The DNA here is from genome assembly GCF_000164805.1 of Carlito syrichta. Lineage (NCBI taxonomy): Eukaryota > Metazoa > Chordata > Mammalia > Primates > Tarsiidae > Carlito > Carlito syrichta. Next base: position 351,909 of record NW_007247279.1, on the reverse strand, counting down.
ACCTGTAGTTCCAGCTACTTGGAAGGCTGAGGCAGAAGGATCACCGGAGTCCAGCAGGTCAAGGCTACGGTGGCCGTGAGTATGCCACTGCACTCCAGCCTGGGCGGCAGAGTGAGACTCTCAAAAAGTGGGGGGGGGGCAACCTTCCCTGCCTGGCACACCTGCTCGCCCTTGCCTGCTTGCTTGTCTCCTGACAGTTAGAAGATAAGTGTCTATTTGTTCACTGTGGCACACACCTAGGATGGATGGATGGACTTTGAAATTTTGTTGTCATTTGTCTGCCCAGACTATAAACAACACCAAGGCAAGAATTTTTCTGTTTTGTTCATTATATCTGCAACAGTGGAAAGAAGAGTATCTATTAGTACACTCAGTTGATATTTGTTAAAATAATAAAAAGCCCTTTAATCAATGTTTCTGCCTGAAATATACTTTTAGTAGGGCCAGAATGATGCCCCCTATGTGTCTGTATGTGCTTTGATAAATGACCATCGGTTTTACTGTAGCTCTGTGCTACTTGGTCTAATTCGGGTTGATCCCTGACTTTTCTAATAAACTTGCTAGCTCAGTGAAAAACGATTGCACATTAAAGGGTTTAGTTCGGATCCAGAGGAAAATGTGCCGACAGAGTAAACGTCTGATGTTTGTTCTAAAGACTCATGCGATGTCAGATTGCAGGGGCACCCTCAGCCTTGAAACATCCCAACCCCCATTCCAGCTTCTCAATGGATTCTCCCTGAGGAAAGGCTTCACTGACTTTTATTCTCTGAGGTGTTTATCAGTTGAGGGGGAATGAGAAGTCTGGACAGAAGAGTTCCATACTTCCTGCAGCCATAAAAAAGAATGAAATCATGTCCTTTGCAGCAACACGGATGGAGCTGGAGATCATCATTTTTAGTGAACTGACTCAGAAACAGAAAACCAAACACTGCATGTTCTCACACGTGGGAGCTAAACCGTCACAGAGATGGAAATAAAAGACACTGGGGACACCAACTGGAGGATGGGGGAGGGGGATTAGGGCTCAGAAACTACCTAGGGGACACATCGTTCACTACCTGAGGAATGGGCCACCTGAGACCCAATCCCTACCGCTGCCCAATGTCCATGTAAATGAACACGCACATGTACCCCCGGATCTAAAATAAAAGACAGAAAAAAAAAAAAGAGAGAGTCCCATACTTCCTAATCTTTTCTTTTTTTGAGACAGAACATAGGCCACATTTATTACGTTAATGTTCCCAGGGGAGGCCTCCTAAAGGATGGCTCATCTGAGAGAAGACCCCCAGGATGTAAAGCAGTGAGCCTGTGCAGTCTGTGGGCAGAGGAGCGGCTAACGGAAGGTTCTAGGATGGGAGCCTGGTGCTGACTCTGAGAAAGAGTGGGCGACAGAGGTGGCTGAGGGGGAGTGAAGGAAGGAAAGACAAGCAGGCGGTGAGGCCAGAAGGCACAGGAGGCCTGACACCGTGAGGCCTTGTAGGTCGACGTAAAGACCATGGCTTTCCCTCAGTGTAAAATGGGGACCAGGCCAGAGGCGGTGGCTCATGCCTATAATCCCCGCATGGAGGTTCAGGTGGGAGGACTGTTTGAGCCCAGGAGTTCAAGACCAGTCTAGGCAACATAGTGGGCCTTATCTCGACAAAAAATAGTTTTTAAAAACTAGACGGGCACAGTGGCGCACACCTGCAGTCCCAGCTACGCGGGGGAGGGGGTGCTAAGGCAGAAGGATCACTTGAGTTCAGGGGTTGGAGGCTGCAGTGAGCTGGGATCATGCCACTGCACTCCAGCTTGAGACCCTGACTCAAAAAAAAGGAGACCATAGAAGGGCTATGAGCAAGACTGACGGGATCTGACTTAGTAATTTTGGCACGATCACTGGCTGCGAAGTAACGGTAGGCTGCAGTAAGAAAGTGCAGGGAAGAAAGCAAGCAGAGACAAGTTAGGAAGCTAATACAGATGTCCAGATGATAGGTGGCAGCAGCCTCATTAGTCACTTACTCATTCACTCACAGAAACTTACGGACACCCACTCTGCACCTGGCCCTCTGCTGGTTCTGGGAATACAGGGTGGAAAAACTCCCAGGAAGCCCCAGGGAGGCACGCTTTGCCACTTCTTCCTCCGGGCAGGAAATGTAGAGGGCAAAGGACTCCCATGCTGGGGAGGACGCCAAGACCCCAGGGGAGGGGGCGGGCTCACCACTGAGTCCCCAGCACCTACAACAGCACCTGCCATGAATAATTATATTATAAATGACTCATCGAGACTAACCTGGGCAACTTGGCAAGACCTTGTCTTTATAATAAATCAAAAAATTAGCTGGGCATGGTGGCTACTTGGAAGATTGAGGTGGGAGGATGGCCTGAACCCAGCATGTCGAGGCTGCAGTGGCCATAAGCGTACCACTGCACTCCAGCCTGGGCGACAGTGAGACGCTGACTCAAAAAGAAAAGAATAAATCACTCCCCAATACACTAATGGTTTTCAAGGCTCATTTTGTGTCAAATCACTTTACAATTGTTTGCCTGTTTAATGTTGATCAGTGCACTGGAAATCCCACAAAAGGACACATGCCTCTATACACTCCACATACTTCCCACAAGTACATGCTGAAGACAGATTCCAGGTTCCACAGCAAGCATATGGAAAACACAGCATGTCAATCTTACACAGATTTCATTTGAGAGTTGAGGGTATTTGACAATGTCAAGAAAAATCTCTTTCAAATATAAAGAATATAATTTCTATAAAGAGATTAGATTTTTATCATGCCCCTTCATAATTATTAAATAATTTCTAATATAATACAAAACTAATATTATGTTGTAAAATAAAAGTAGCCATTTTTGGAAATTAAGATAGCTGATTATAAGACCACAATCAGAAAATTTTATTTTCTTACTCCTTATAAAACATAAGTATACATAGGCAATTTAAATAAACTCATATTTACAAACTAAGACATAAATCAAAAGAAACTTTAAAAATTACATGTAATAATGTTAATTACTAAGGAGCAAGACATTTTAGATGTAATTTTGAAGTGTCAGGAGCCAATTCCCACATTATCCAGACTAGCATTTCTAGCACTCATGGATGTCAAGGATTATTGTGATGATCTATATTTGTAGCTTTCTAAAGAGGATTTTACATGCATACTCTGAATTAAAGGCACTGTCTAGGGTATAAAAGTTACTCCATACAGAATAATGTCCTGGAAGTAATATGTAGCTATCTGGAAGATCAGCCTTAAGAGTGGGACTCAGGGGCCGGGCTCGGTGGCTCAGCCTGCAATCCCAGCACTTTGGGAGGCCAAGGCGAGTGGATTGCCTGAGCCCGCGGGTTGGAGACCATCCCAGGCAACTTGGCGAGACCACATCTCTACAATAAATCAAAAAATTAGCTGGGTGTGGTAGCGCGGGCCTGTAGTTCGAGCTACTTGGAAGGCTGAGGCGGAAGGATAGCCAGAGTCCAGCAGGTGGAGGCTGCGGTGGCCGGGAGCGGCCACTGCACTCCAGTCTGGGGGACAGAGTGAGACTCCTACTCAAAACAAACAAACAAAAAAACGAACAAAAAAACAGAGTTTTTCAGGCCAGGCACGATGGCTCAGTCTGTAACCCAGCAATTTGGGAAGCTGAGGCGAGAGGATTGTCTGAGCCCAGGGGTTCGAGACCAGCCTGGGCAACTTGTTGAGACTTCTCTACAATAAATCACAAAAACTAGTTGGATGTGGTGGTGTTTGTCTGTAGTTCAGCTACTTGGAAGGCTGAGGCGGAAGGACTGTCCAAGCCCAGCAGTTTGAGGTTGCGGTGGCCATGAGTGTGCTGCTACATTTCAGCCTGGACAACAAGAGTGAAACTCCAACTCAAAAAAAAAAAAAAAGTTCTTCCCCAGTTGATGTAACAGGATATCTGTCTCCAAACACTCTACAGACTAAGTCAATCTGACTAACTCACACTTTAAAAGGATAAGAAATGCCAGTACAGCAAAGGCAGTTACTATAAAAATGCACATTCTCTGGTAGCTGACATAACTGATCCTACAATTTCAAGGAAGGAAAGTATAATCAATTGTAATGATTACTTTCTAGTAAGTTTCAGAGATATTGTAATAATAATTCCCACAATGGCCTACTTCAAAATCCTGTACTTATAATTTTTAGGTAGGAAATAATCCAGGGTCATTTCTGTTTGCCAGAAAGCATTCATAGAACTATAAGATCGTGTCTTTCATATCTATATTTTCTTCATATAATAGGCCATTTGTTTTGACAGATCATAAAGATGTCATTGTACTTATTAGTAGAAATAACCAATTTGTTCTCACACATTCAAAGTCGGGTACTTTGATATCAACAACCTCATGAATCATTTTCATTTAAATTTTTGAAATTTAGGATGGGTTCGGTGGCTCAACCTGTAATCCCAGCACTTTGGGAGGCCGAGGTGAGTGGACTGCCTGAGCCCGCGGGCTCAGATGATCCTTCCGCCTCAGCCTTCCAAGTAGCTGGAATTACAGGATGCACCACCACGCCCAGCTAATTTTTTGATTTATTGTAGAGATGAGGTCTCACCAAGTTGCCCAGGCTGGTCTTGAACCCGTGGGCTCAGGCAATCCTCTCACCTTGGCCTCCCAAAGTGCTGGGATTTGGGGCATGAGTCACTGCGCCCGGCCTTCCTCAAACTTTAATAAGCACACAAATTCCCCAAGGATCTCACTAAAATGCAGATTAAGTCAGCAAGTCTGGGACAGGACCCAAGATTCTACATCTCTAATGAGATTTCAGGTAATCTTGCTGCTGCCGGGTACCAGAGTGTCTGGCTGCCTCCTGAGATCATCACTTCATTTACCCAGCCAGGCTGACTGCCAATGAAGCTTTAGAAGCCGGCACACTCCTCAGCTGCAATGGCACGGATACTGACATTTATAGGTGACAAATGCTAAGGCATCCAGAAACTAAGAAGCTTTTTACATCAAACACTTGCCAAAATAACCAATGGTGATAAATAATGTACTCTAGCTGTAAGGGCAAGCCATTATGAATGTCTTGCATTTTCTCATCCCATCTGTATAACAGCTTCTGCCTCCAGAAAAAAGGAATATACACTTCTTGAGAGAAAGATTGTTATCTGGCAACACTATTTAAAGAGACCCCACGCTGAAACCTGAGGAAAGAGGTGACACTTCTCTGCGACTCAGAGCGTAGATGCTGGAGGCACACAGTGGAGTCACAGGTCAGTCTGTCTCGTCCTAAAGAAGAGGCAAAGGGCAGGAGGCATCAAGTGAATACGCAGAAAGGAAGCAGCGATGTCTTAGATTGTCCACAGGATCTCAAAACCCTCTGACCCCAATAAGGGCTGCCATTCCTCCTGTCTCTTCTACCCTCTCCTTAGTAACTGGTAAGACCCTGGAAACAGCTGGAAATTTCCTTGGATTCAGAAAAACAAAGTTAAAGATTTTGTCCCACTAAATGGATTTCCCAGAAAATGTAATGCCACAGGAAATGCATGGGATTTGAAAGTCCAGGGTCCAGGTCTCAATCTCATTTTACTAACCAGCTATGTGATTAGATGAGTCTTACTTCACTCATTAAAAAAAAAAAAGAGAATGGCCGGCTCGGTGGCTCAGCCTGTAATCCCATGCCTTGGGAGGCTGAGGTGAGTGGATTGCCAGAGCCCGCGGGTTCGAGACCTGCCTGGGCAACTTGGCGAGACCTCATCTCTACAATAAATCAAAAATTAGCCAGGCGTGGTAGCACGTGCCTGTAGTTCCAGCTACTTGGAAGGCTGAGGCGGAAGGATCGCCGGAGCCCAGCAGGTCGAGGCTGCGGTGGCCGGGAGCGGCCACTGCACTCCAGTCTGGGCGACAGAGTGAGACTCTAACTCAAAAAATAAAAAAATAAAAATAAAATTTTAAAAAAGAGAATGAGTATGGCATCAATGAACGTACGTGTGCAGGTGTCTTTCTGATAGAATGATTTATGTTCCTCTCGGTACATTCCCAGAAGAGAGACAGCTGGATCATATGGCAGCTCAATTTTTAGTTCTTTGAGAAAATGCCACTCTGCTTTCCACAAAGGATGAATTAATTAGTTTACAGTGCCACCAACTGTGTAGAGGTGTTCCCTTTTCTCAACAGTCTCACCAACACTTGTTGTTTTTTGTCTTTTTAGTGATAGCCATCATGACCCATTGAAAATGGACTAGATAGTTTGGTACATGTACATGGTGGAATACTATGCAGCCATAAAGAAGAACCAACTCATGTCCTTGACAGCAACACAGATGCAGGTGGAGATCATCATTCTAAGTGAACTCTCACAGAAACAGAAAACTTAACGCCAGATGTTCTCACTCATAAGCAGGCTCTAAACATTGGACATAAGAACACAAAGGCAGAACAACAAACACTGGGCACTGCTAAAGGAGACAGGGAGGAGGGGGCAGAAGGGGCACACAGACCACCCACTGGGTACCATGACCACTACTAGGAGAGTGAGGGCTCATTAGAAGCCTACATCCTACCTGCACACAATTTACTTATGTAGCAAATCCTCACATGTACCCACAACTCCAAAGTAAACTTTAAAAAAAAAAAAGAGAGGGCCAGGCACAGTGGCTCAGCCTGTAATCCCAGCACTTTGGGAGGCTGAGGTGAGAGAACTGCCTGAGCCTGGGGGTTCGAGGCCAGGCTGGGCAACTTGGTGAGACCTCATCTCTACAATAAACCACAAAAACTAGCCAGGTGTGGTGGTGTGCATCTGTAGTTTCAGCTACTTGGAAGGCTGAGGCAGAAGGATCACCAGAGCCCAGCAGGTAGAGGCTGCGGTGGCCATGAGCATGCCACTGCCCTCCAGACCTAAGCGAAAAGAGTGAGACTCCAACTCAGAGAGAGAGAGAGAGAGAGAGAATGAGGATACTCATGTCTTCTATAAAAGTTGTGGGGGTTAAATAAAACAGCATTGGAGAAAAGCCTTTTGCAAAGGATGGAACAGTATACAATCATTTGTCCCTATCATTCAGAGTTCTCTGTGTGGCAGAAGAGTAATCTCAGGGTTCCCCATATTCCAAAGACCTAAGTAATCCTCACAAACCCTGTACATTCAGATGCAAACTGACTTGGCACATGACTCCATATACTATAAATGTCCACCAGTCTTCTGCAGCAGTTCTGGTGGTGCATGGCCCAAAGCCAGGTTCCCAGAGACTCTGGGGTTGGGTCTGCACTAGCCTGCAATTTGGAAATTCCTATTTCTTAGTAGATTATGACACTGATCAGAACAGTCTGCAACATGGGAGATCTTCTTTCTGAGCAGAGAGAACATCACAAAATGGTGATATCGATGCAAACCGTCATTATCTCCAATGAAAGAGAACTGGAGAGTTCTCTGAAGTCTCTTCTGACATTTTGGGATTCTGTGATCCTAAGCCTTGCCTCAGAGAAACTTTAGCCCAGATTCCACTGCTAACAAAGCCTCTATTATGACCCCCCTTAATCCTGCCAAGTATCAGCCACTGTTCTCAAGTAGCTCTCCAAGTTTATACAGTAGCTTCCACTGGGCCTTTGCGTCAATCGTGGAGCAATGATTTAAAAAAGCTAAAAGCACACAAATGGCAGTGAGCCCCAAAAGAGCTCTAATTATCGCCCTTAAAAGAAATTTGCCTGCAGCCAGTCAGGATGAGTCTGGGCCGGGAGACAAGGAAAACTCAAACCTTACAAATGGACAGCAAGGAGGTCCACAGTACCACACAGTAGAATATTCTCTTATGTAAGGATGAGGCACATATGAATTTTAAATCTTTTTATAGTTTTCTCTTGAATAGTTTATCAGAACCAGAAGGAATTTTTGATGCTCTAGTACCTTCATCAGGTACCTGATTACACTAAATTCAGTGTATTTTGTCATGAGATATGGCCATGACACAGAGGTCTCAAATGAATAATATTCATTTTCTCTCAATCCACGAGGGGGACCCCAAAAAACAGGATTATTTTTTGCAGGTTGGCCTCTTGTAGTACAGGCTTCCCCTGTTAGGTAAGCGTTCTGGAACCCATTGGCATCAGTGAATTTTCTTTTGGAGATTCTTTCAACATTTTGCCCACTTCATGATGGGTGATTTACGGGCATACTGCCCACACCACACTGAGTATTTATCAGTTTTTGACCAAAAACAGTAAAGACCCCATGCCCCACTCTCCTTATTTACCTGATCTCAGCCCGAGCAACCTCTTTTTGTTTCCTCTGATGAAAGAAGTTTTCAAAGGGAAATGTTCTACTGATGTGGAAGAGGTGAAACAAAAAATGCAGAAGCACTAAAAGGTATCAAAATTGACAAGTTTAAAAACTGTTTTAAGCAATGGAAAAAGCGTCTCGATAGGTGAATTTCTTCAAATGGAGAGGACTCTGAATGTAACTGAAGTCAAAACATGTAAGAATAAATACACAATTTTTTATAAATAAATTCTGGGACTTTTTGGGTCTCCCTCCTTGCATCTCTATGCCTCACAAGCATAAGTACTGAATAAACTTTTTTGCCATTTTTAGTTAAATTGCACCATTACAGAGGAGTGAATTATAACAATATCATGTCAAACCTAGTGTCTCCTAGAGTCGGGGGCTTGAAAATATATATATATTTTTTTTTTTTGGTGCAGGGACCAGTTTCTTAGAATACTCTTTATTTATTTATTTATTTTTTGAGTTGGAGTCCCACTCTGTCGCCCCGACTGGAGTGCAGTGGCCGCTCCTGGCCACCGCAGCCTCGACCTGCTGGGCTCCGGCGATCCTTCCGCCTCAGCCTTCCGAGTAGCCGGACCTACAGGCGTGTGCTACCATGCCCGGCTAGTTTTTTATTTATTGTAGAGACGAGGTCTCACCAAGTTGCCCGAGCGGGTCTCGAAACCACGGGCTCAGGCAATCCACTCGCCTCAGCCTCCCAAAGTGCTGGGATGACAGGCTGAGCCACCGAGCCAGGCCTAGAATACTCTTTATTACATAAACTAGCACATACTTAATACCCCCCTTCATCTTTTCAGGATAACACAGTGCTCACACACTGACCCCTCCTTCTGAAGGCTGACTGCATCTCTGCTCAGCGTCTGACCACAGAACTTTTCTTCCTTCCTATCTGTCTTTGTGTGTGTGTGTGTGTGTGTGTGTGTGTGTGTGTGTGTGTGTGTGTGTGTGTGTGTGTGTGTGTGCGCGCGCGCGCGCGCGCGTATCTTTTTTGTTTGTTTTAAAAAGCTACATACTGGAAGTTCTTTGGGGTACATCCTCTGGGCACTAGTTTCTAGGATTAAAAGAACTTAAGTTACTTTTCTTTGTTCTTGAGTTGGGGTCTCTATCACCCAGGTTGGAGTGCAGTGGCATGATCATCGCTCACTGCAGCCTCAACTTCTTAGACTCAGGAGATCCTCTCGCCTCAGCCTCTTGAGTAGCTGGGACCACAGGTGTGCATTACCACACCTGGACAATTTTTTTTTTAAGAGATGGGACTCGCTATGCTGCCCAGGCTGGTCGCTAACTCCTAACGCTTGGGCTTAAGCAATCCTCCTGCCTCAGCCTCCCAAAGTGCTGGGATTACAGGCACAAACCACAGCACCTGGCCTACTTTTGTTTTTAAAAGGAATCAACTGGTCCACCTCAGTGGCTCAGCCTGTAATCCCAGCGCTTTGGGAGGCCAAGGCGAGTGGATTGCCTACCTCACGAGTTCAAGAACCGCCTGGGCAACTTGGTGAGACCTCATCTCTACAATAAATCAAAAAATCAGACGGGCATGGTAGCGCGCACCTGTAGTTCCAGCTACTTGGAAGGCTGAGGCGGAAGGATTGCCAGAGCCCAGCAGGTCGAGGCTGCGGTGGCTGGGAGTGTGCCACTTCACTCCAGTCAGGGCGACAGAGTAAGACTCCAACTCAAAAAATAAATAAATAAAAATAAAAGGAATCAACCACAAATTAGGCAAAGACCTCATAGCAGACACATATTGTTTTTCCTAACCCACACCTACTTTTCCAGTACTAACATCTGTTCCCCTTTGATGAGCCTGAATACAGAAACCCTGACTTTCACCAGCCAAGAGCGGGCACATGCTCAAATTAGGCCAGACACACTCCTCTACTCCAGATATGGAAATCTTAAGCCAAATGACACAGGCTTGACACACAGCTGGAGCAGACTCAACCCAAGAAAGACAATCTGAAGAGACAAAAAGCCCTGGTTCTTTCCAAGACCTAGAAAATCACTTTTCCTTTGAGCTTTATGATTTATTTATTTATTTAGAGTTGAGGCCTTACTCTGTTGCAGTGGCATAATCACAGTGGATCACTGCAGTCTTGACCTTCTGGGCTCAGGAGATCCTTCTACCTCAGCCTCCCAGGTACCTGGAACTACAGGCATGCACCACTATATCTTGTTAATGCTCTTTATTTTTTGTAGAGACGGGTCTTGCTATGTTGCCCAAGCTGATCTGGAATTCCTGGGCTCAAGCAATCCAACTGCCTCCACTCCCAAAGTGCTGGGATTATAGGTGTAAGTCACCCACGAGGACATCCTTTGATCTTCATAATCTTGCAATAATTCTTTTTCTTGGCTAAGGTTAGACAGAGTTGCCTTCTGTATGCAAAAAAGGATAGACAGAATGACTAAAGCGAACTCTGAATCGCTCACTTCCCTGCACAGTATATAGCTTTAAAGACTATAACAGAGGGGCCAGGAGCGGTGGCTTATGTCTATAATCCCAGCACTTTGGGAGGCTGAGATGAGAGGACTGCCTGAGCCCACGGGTTCCAGACCAGCCCGGGCAATTTGGAGAGATCTCATTTCTACAATAAATCAAAAAATTAGCCAGGTGTGGTGGCGCATGCCTGTAGTTCCAGGTACTTGGAAAGCTGAGGCAGAAGAACCGCCTGAGCCTAGCAGGTCGAGGCTACAGTGGCCATGAGCATGCCACTGCACTCCAGCCTGGGTGGCAGAATGAGACTCCAACTCAAAAAAAAAAAAGAATATAATAGAGGCCTTTCAGCCCAAACTGCCTTTTCCAATATTCACCTAAGTGACTAATATGGGGAAAAATCAGATCCAGCCTATATTCTCTAGGCCCTTTTGAAAATATGAAATAATTCCTTTCATCACTTTTACGGCCAACAAAGGCAGCATTTTTTTTAAGAGGTAGAGAAAGAAAAGTTTATTTAAAAGTAAATTAAAAGCCGGGCTCGGTGGCTCAGCCTGTTATCTCGCACTTTGGGAAGCCGAGGTAAGTGAATTGCCTGAGCCTGCGGGTTCAAGACCTGCCTGAGCAACTTGGTGAGACCTCATCTCTACAATAAATCAAAAAAATTAGCCGGGCGTAGTAGCACACACCTGTAGTCCCAGCTACTTGGAAGGCTGAGGCGGAAGTATCGCCGGAGCCCAGCAGGTCGAGGCTGCGGTGGCCAGGAGTGTGCCTCTGCACTCCAGTCTTGGCAACAAAGTGAGACTCCAAATCAAAAAAAAAATCAAAGGAACAGATACTTTCAAAAGGAAATGCCCTACAATTTTTATTATAGCAAAACCGGAAGGATCTACAGTGTTGTCTCGCACACCTGCACCTTGTTGACATTACTATAAACAAACAAGGCAAGATTCTTGCCATGAAAATCAACGTGTAATTTGTGCATGCACATTAAACACTTTAGAGTGTTTAGAGGCAGAATTATCTTCTTGAAAAGCAAGGGAAAGTGATCAGAAAAAGAAGAAGACACCTGGGTTCAACTAAAATTCTAGCCTGCTCTATGTAGAGACACAAACTCCTTAAGAACCAAAAACAAAAAGTATGAGCTATGAAAGATGTGTCTTATGAATTTATTGCATAATGGGTATAAAGAAAAGCTCTCAGCCAGACGCAACACCTCAAGCCTCTAATCCCAGAATTTAGGGAGTCCGAGGTAGGGGGCTCACTTGAGGCCAGGAGTTAGAGACCAGCCTGAAGAACATAGCCAGACCCTGGCTTTACAAAATTTAAAAGAAATTTTAAAAGTTTAAAAAAGGAAAGCTTTTAAACACCTCCCAACTCATTCTATGAGTCCAACACTACCCTTACACCAAAACCTAAAGATATCACAAATAAGAAACCTACAGAATATAGTGACTATAAATATACGGTACATGCAAAAATCCTCAAAGAAAAACCCCAAAACTAGAAAATCTTTAAAAAATGAGAAAACATCTCAAAAAAATTATAAATCATGACCAGGTGAGATTAATCCCAGAAATGCAAGTTTAGTTTAATGTCCAAAATCCAATCTATATAATACACTACACTAATAGAATAAAATACAAAAAGCCACCACAAGATCCCAATTCTCTCAATGGACACAGAAAAGGCATGTAACAGCCAGGCTCAGTGGCTCAGCCTGTAATCCCAGCGCTTTGGGAGGTTGAGGTGAGTGGATTGCCTGAGCCCATGGGTTCGAGACCCGCCTGAGCAACTTGGCGAGACCTCATCTCTACAATAAATCAAAATCAGCCTGATGTGGTAATGCGTGCCTGTCATTCCAGCTACTTGGAAGGTTGAGGCGGAAGGATTGCCGGAGCCCAGCAGATCAAGGCTGAGATGGCTGGGAGTGGCCACTGCACTCCAGGTTGGGTGACAGAGTGAGACTCCAACTCAAAAAAAGAAAAAAAAGAAAAGAAAAGGCATGTAACAAAACTCAGCACCTTTTAATGATAACAATGCTTAGAAAACCAGGAATAAAAGATATTCCTTCAGATAAAGGACATCTACAAAAATTCACAGCTAATATCATACTTAATGATGAAAAACTGAATGTTTCCTCTCTAAGATCAGAAACAAAACAAGGGAGTCATTTCCACTCAACATGATACTGAGATTTCAGGGTGGTAATTAGGCAAAAAAAGAAATAAAAGGCATACAGCAGATTGGAAAGGAAGAAGTAAAACTATCTCTGTTTGCAGACAACATGATCTTGTATACAGAAAATCCTAAGAAATGTACCTACACAAAAAAACTATCAGAACTAATAAATGGTTTCAGCTAGGTTGCAGGATATAATAATGATACAAAAATTCAACTACATTTTCTTTCTTTTTTTTTTTTGAGTCGGAGTCTCACTCTGTCGCTCAGACTGGAGTGCAGTGGCCACTCCCGGCCACCGCAGCATCGACCTGCTGGGCTCCGGCGATCCTTCCGCCTCAGCCTTCCAAGCAGCTGGAACTACAGGTGCGCGCTACCACACCCGGCTAATTCTTTGATTTATTGTAGAGATGAGGTCTCACCAAGTTGCCCAGGCAGGTCTCGAACCCACAGGCTCAGGCACTCCACTTACCTCAGCCTCCCAAGGCGCGGGATTACAGACTGAGCCACTAAGCCCAGCTTGCATTTTCTATGCACTAAAAATGACAATCCAAAAATGAAATGAAGAAAACAATTTCATTTGCAATAGCATCAAAAAGAATAAAATACGGGATGGGCTTGGTGGCTCAGCCTGTAATCCCAGCACTTTGGGAGGCCAAGGCAAGTGGATTACCCGAGCCCGCCAGTTCAAGACCCGCCTGGGCAATTTGGCGAGACCTCATCTCTACAATAAATCAAAAATTAGCTGGGCATGGTGGCGCACGCCTATAGTTTCAGCTACTTGGAATGCTGAGGCGGAAAGATCGCCGGAGTCCAGCAAGTCGAGGCTGCGGTGGCCGGGAGCGGTCGCTGCACTCCAGTCTGGGTGACAGAGTGAGACTCTGACTCAAAAAAAAAGAAAAAAAAGACAGCAATAAGGTCAGGCGTGGTGGCTCAAGCATGTAATCCCAGCATTTGGGAGGCCATACGAGAGGACTACTTGAGCCCAGTGGCTTAAGACCAGCCTGAGCAACTTGGCAAGACCTCAGCTATACAATTAAAAAAAAAAAATCAGCTGGGCGTGGTGGAATGCACTTGTAGTTCTAGCTACTTGTAAGGCTGAGGCGGAAGGATCACCTGAGCCCAGCAGGTCGCAGCTGCAGTATCCTTGAACAGGCCAATGCACTATAGCCTGGGTGACAAAGACTCCAATTAAAAAAAAAAAAAAAAAGACAGCAACACTCCCTAAAGTGATCCATAGATTCAATTCAACTTCGACAAAAACTCCTAGCTTGCATTTTTACAGAAATCGACAAACTGATCCTAAAATTCATATGGAAAAAATAGGGGACCCAAAATAGAATAAAAGTCTTGAAAAAGAAGAATAAGGTTGCAGCACTCATAATTCCTGATTTCAAAACTTACTAACAAAACTAAAATAATCAAGACAGCGCGATGGTACTGGCATAAAGACAGGCATATGTATCTCTATGGACATATAGGTAAATAAAAGAATAAATAAACTGGGAGGGAACATTAAGAACAAACACTTGGCCAGGCTCGGGTGGCTCAGCTTGTAACCCCAACACTTTGGGAGGCGGAGTCAAGTACACTGCCTAAGCCTGCGGGTTTGAGACCAGCCAAGCAACTTGGCGAGACCTCATCTCTACAATAAATAAAAAATGAAAGCCGGGCTCGGTGGCTCAGCCTGTAATCCTGCGCCTTAGGGAGACTGAGGTGAGTGGATGGCCTGAGACCGCGGGTTCGAGACCCGCCTAGGCAGCAAGACCTCATCTCTATGATAAATCAAAAACTCAGCCGGGCGTGGTGGCGCATGCCTGTCATTCCGGCTACTGGGAAGGCTGAGGCGGAAGGATCGCCGGAGCCCAGCGGGTCGAGGCTGCGGTGAGTGAGGAGCGTGCCACTGCACTCCAGCCTGAGCAGCAGAGGGAGACCCAGCCGCAGAAAAGCAAAGAAAAAAATTAACGTTTGATCTAAAAGATCTTAACCCAATCACCTGAAAGCGCCACTGATCTAAAATGCAACATCTTCCCATCACTGTCCCTGCACTGGCGCCTAAGGAAGAAAAGAAATGCTGTGCTTGCCTGGTATTACTGAGATTACTATTGTTGAAACAATCCATGTCTCATTGAACGCCAACTAGAAGGTTCTTATTAGCATCCACCCACATACTATTTCACAGCAAAATGTAGAGAAATATGCATCCCTAACCCAGACAAAAGCTATAATGCCAAGTCAAAAGTATTATCTCGTTACTGATTCGCTTGACAAACATTGACTGAGTGCCTACTATGTGCCATACATCTTCACGTGAGCGTGGGGTGTGCAAGTTTCCCAAAAGGCATGAAGTAGCTTTTTGTAGAAAAATGCTGCATGCTTAGCACTTAACCTCGTGTCATAACTTAACTGAAATACCCAGCTGATATTTTCTCTTTCATTTCGTTTTTTCAGCTAATCTCTGGCAACGCTTTATCCTGCAAAGGGTGACAGAGCAAAAGAAAACTTCGTTTCTAAAAGTTCCCAAGCCCTGTATCCTTGGAATTCCCATCACCCTTTCACGTTCCAGAACCTCCCACTATCACTTCCTTTGTAGAAAGCATTTAAAATGACCAAGCAAGTTATCAGGAAGAGATGTAGGTTTTTTTCTCTTTCCTTCTTTTAAAAATCAAAAGGGCTCAAGTTTAGGGAAAAAAAATTAAGTCTGTTCTCACGGTCCCACAATGACCCTTTGGGGAAAAAACAGAACCCTGAAGTTTTTTGGTTTTTTTTTGTTGTTTTTTTTTTGAGTTGGAGTCTCACTCCGTCGCCCAGGCTGGAGTGCAGTGGCATGCTCACAGCCACTCCAGCGTCGACCTGCTGGGCTCAAGCAGTCCTTCCGTCTCAGCCTTCCAAGTAGCCGGAACTACAGGCACGTGCTACCACAACGGCTAAGTTCCCGCCAAGTCGCCCAGGTCTCGAACGTGCAGGCTCAGGCAATTCACTCGCCTCGGCCTCCCAAAGAGCTGGGATTACAGGCTGACCCACCAAACCCAGCCAACCCCTGAAATTTTGAGAAATCACTGCAACTTTTTTTCGTCTTTCATAAAACGCAACAGTAAGCTCTGCATTAAAATCAAGCATCACCAAGCTCTACACTTCACCAATGTTCTTTGTCATCAGGAATACCACTCCCAAAGGGAAAGCCCCTAACACAGGGGCCCTCAAACTGCGGCCCGCCGAGGACATTTATCTGGCCCACCGGGTGTTTTGGCTGCCGCTGCCTGTCCTGCCTAGCAGCTGACTCGTCCGGGCCACAGTGTGCATGTGTGGAATGTGCGTCGCACTCTCCGACTCCTTCCTTCTCTCTGTCTCTCGACTCCTCCTCTCAGTAATCTCAGGAACCATGCACTCAAAATGGCAACCATCTTTGGCAGCACTTATGTCTGTGAACAGACTTTTTCCGGAATGAAACATCTGAAATCTCCAACCAGATCTAGACTAACTGATGCACACTTGCACCACTTGTTACGACTAGCAGTGACAAATATGGAACCGGACATTGACCATCTCATTAGCCAAAAGCAGCCCATAGTTCCCATTGAAATACTGGTAAGTGTGTTGATTTAACTTTACTTGTTCTTCATTTTAAATATTGTATTTGTTCCCGTTTTGGTTTTTCACTTCAAAATAAGATATGTGCAGTGTGCATAGGAATTTGTTCATAGTTTTTTTTTAAACTATAGTCCGCCCCTCCAACGGTCTGAGGGACAGTGAACTGGCCCCGTTTTAAAAGTTGGAGGACCCCTGCCCTAACAAGTACTGAAAAACCTGGTTTAAAATAAAGAAGCTTTCATACAGTGTATGATATACATGTATCCATGTTTAAAACATTCTATTACAAGCATAAAGAAATTGCCTAGCCGGGCTCGGTGGCTCAGCCTGTAATCTCGCGCCTTTGGGAGGCTGAGGTGAGTGGACTGCCTGAGCCCACGGGTTCGAGACCCGCCTGGGCAGGCGAGACCTCATCTCTACAATAAGTCAAAAAAAATCAGCCAGGAGTGGTAGCGCGCACCTGTAGATACAGCTACTCAGAAGGCTGAGGTGGAAGAATCGCCAGAGCCCAGCAGGTCGAGGCTGCGGTAGCCGGGAGTGGCCACTGCACTCCAATCTGGGTGACAGAGTGAGACTCCAACTCAAAAAAAAAAAAAAAAAAGAAATTGCCTTAGACATCTGTAGATGTTTCATGCTCTGTACAGATCTGGCAAATGCCCATAAAGCAAAAAATGTTCTTATTTCCAGACGTAGGTTCGCTTTTTTTTTTTTAATTTTTATTTTAAAGATGTGGGGTACAATTCAGGGTTAGGCATACAAATGTTCATTATGCAGGCACCCTTGTTGATAAGATGTGCTCCCCACAGATTCCCACTAATGCCAGTTCTTTTCTTTTTTTGAGTTGGTGTCTCACTCCGTCACCCAGGCTGGAGTGCAGTGGCACACTCATGGCCACCTCAGTGTCGACCTGCTGGGCTCCAGCGATCCTTTCGCCTCAGCCTTCCAAGTAGCAGAAACTACAGATGCCTGCTACCACGTCCAGCTAATTTTTAACTTATTGTAGAGACGAGGTCTCGCCAAGTTGACCGAGCTGGTCTCGAACCCACGGGCTCAGCAATCCACTTGCCTCGGCCTCCCACAGTGCTAGGACCACAGGCTGCACCACCGAGCCTGGTCTGCATTTTTTAAAAAAGAAAAAAGCAAGCACATTAAGCCCAGAAACATCATGACGTTGTTTCAGAAATTACCCTTGCACCTACCTCAAAGTTATATAATTGTAATTATGGTTCATTTTATATGTTAAATAACCTGATGCCCTACAAATATGTAATATGCATGTATTAAAATTTTAACCAGCCGGGCTCGGTGACTCAGCCTGTAATCCTGCGCTTTTGGGAGGCTGAGGTGAGTGGATTGCCTGAGCCCATGGGTTCGAGACCCGCCTGGGCAGCGAGACCTCATCTCTACAATAAATCAAAAAATCAGCCGGGCATGGTAGCGCATGCCTGTAATTCCGGCTACTCGGAAGGTCGAGGCGGAAGGATTGCTGGAGTCCAGCAGGCGAGGCTGCGGTGGCCGGGAGCAGCCACTGCACTCCAGTCTGAGCGACCCAGTGAGACTCCAACTCAAAAAAAGAAAAAATTTTAACCACACTTTTTCATCATAAGCCTCAGTCTGTAAATACCTTTAATGACCTGAAATGGGCTAAGTGTGAACACAACTTTCCAAATTCCAGGCGGCAAAGCACAAAGCTTTTACTTTCTTGGACTCATTTTTTTTTTTTTTTTTTTTTTGAGTTGGAGTCTCACTTGGTCGCCCAGACTTCTTGGACTCATTTTTAAAAAAGAAAACCAGTCTCTAACCCAAAGTTTCATGGCTGTTACAAAAACATCACTACCCACTCTCCTAAACCAAAAGTCTGCTCATTTGATGATGAATTACTCCACCTACAGATTCTAGCGAAGACTAGTCTAGATTTCCTAAAACACACCTCACTTTGACAAAGTCTATACTGTATTCCAAAGAAAGAACTATTCTGACAGCAATCCACTACAACCCAAGGGGAACCATTATATTCTAATGCAGGCAATGACCTTAAACCATGATATTTTAAGTGTCACTTCCCCCATACACTCTCTGAATGAGAAAATTTGAGAGTAGTGAATGAATATTTGTTTTTTCTAAAGCTTTCCATTAAAATAATAGAGGCATTCAACACAAGCCTGGGAACCAGGCTAAATTTTAACCTATATTCTAGCTTTAGTTTCCAGGACATCCAAAGAACAAATCTAAACCAGCCAGAAGACAAAAGTCAAACTGCCAGCATGTCCCTTCTGGTTGATTATGGGTTTAGCACATGTCATTTTTACTTGACTCTTTCTGTATCTGTCTCATGACCCAGGTCCAGAGAACTACCACCCAGGCATCCAGCTAACCTATGCTGGAGATATTCTCATCATCATGTTCCAAGGACGTGAAAAAGATATCCTCTAGGCTGGGCGCGGTGGTTCACGCCTATAATCCAAGCACTTTGGGAGGTCGAGGTGGGAGGACTGCCTGAGCCCGCGGGTTCGAGACCAGCCTAGGCAACTTGGTGAGACCTCAAATCTACAATAAGTCAAAAAATTAGCAAGGTGGCGCATGCATGTAGTTCCAGCTATTCGGAAGGCTGAGGCAGAAGGACTGCCTGAGTCCAGCAGGTTGAGGCTGCAGTGGCAGGGAGCGTGCCACTGCCCTCAAGCCTGGTGACAGAGTGAGACTTCCATTCCAAAAAAAAAGAAAGAAAGAAAAAAACATCCTCTAATCAAATTCTACCTCTGTCCTACACCATACTCCGGTGATGAAGGTTAGGGTATGGGCAATCCCCAAAGATGACCTGCACCTGGGTCACCCACCCTCCTGAAATAGGACCTGGCTACTTTCCAGCAACTTAAAGTTTAACTACACTATCAATAAAGTGTGGAAGTAGAATCGGTCTTGTATTGAAGACAAAGTCTAACTGCTA
Source organism: Carlito syrichta (assembly GCF_000164805.1). Lineage (NCBI taxonomy): Eukaryota > Metazoa > Chordata > Mammalia > Primates > Tarsiidae > Carlito > Carlito syrichta. The sequence goes on along the minus strand of NW_007247279.1, from coordinate 332,525 downwards.
TTTTATAACCCAAAGAGTGAGGGAAAATCTTTATATTAATGTCAGGCACGGTGGCTCACGCCTGTAACCCCAGCACTCACCATGTTCCCCAGAGGCGAACCTGAGCCTACAGGTTCGAAACCAGCCTGGGCAACATGGTGAGACCTTGTCTCTACAATAAATCAAAAAATTAGCTGGGCATGGTGGCACATACCTGTATTTCTAGCTACTTGGAAGGCTGAAGTGGAAGGATCTCCTGAGCCCAGTAGGTCGAGGCTGTGGTGGCCATGAGTGTGCCACTGCACACTCCAGCCCAGGCGACAAAGGGAGACTTCAACTCAAAAAACAAAAACAAAAACAAACAAACAAAAAATTTATATTAAATTTAAATTTTACTTCAACTCTCTCTAACAAACTATATCATCTGTTCTTCTTAGCTTACAATGAAATCAGAACTCCGGTCAGGCTTGGTGGCTCAAATCTATAATCCCAGTGCTTTAGGAGGCCAAGGTGAGGGAATTGTCTGAGTCCACGGGTTCGAGACCAGCCTGGGCAACTTGGTGAGACCTTGTCTCTGAAATAAATTTAAAAAGTTAGCGGTGCGTGGTAACGTGTGCGTGTAGTTCCAGCTACCTGGAAGAATCGCCTGAGTCCAGCGAGTTGATGCTGGGGTGGCCATGAGCGTGCTATTTCACTCCAGCCTGTGCAACGGAGTGAGACTCCAACTAAAAAAAGAAAAAGAAAAAGAAAAAGAAACCAGGCATGGTAGTACGTGCCTGTAGTTCCAGCTACTTGGAAGGGTGAGGTGGAAGGAGGATCTCCTGAGCCCAGTAGGTCGAGGCTGTGATGGCCGTGAGTATGCCACTGCACTCCAGCCTGGGCAACAGAGTGAGACTCCAACTAAAAAAAAATTAAAAAAAAAAAAAAGAAATCAGAACTCTACATCAGTCATTTCTTTTCCTCAGTCACAGACTAAATCACACAGACACAATTGGTCAGGGAGATAATTATTGAAAACATTATAAGTTGGGCTCAGTGGCTCAGCCTGTAATCCCGCGCCTTGGGAGGCCGAGGTGAGTGGATTGCCTGAGCCCACGGGTTCGAGACCCACCTGGGCAACTTGGTGAGCCCTCATCTCTACAATAAATCAAAAAATTAGCCGGGTGTGGTAGCACGCGCCTGTAGTTCCAGCTACTTGAAAGGCTGAGGCAGAAGGATCGCCGGAGCCCAGCAGGTCGAGGCTGCAGTGACAAGGAGCGGTCACTGCACTCCAGTCTGGACGACAGAGTGAGACTCCAACTCAAAAAAAAAAAAAAACAAAAAGCATTATAATTCAAATATAATGCATCATTAAGGAAACTGTATTCTCCGTTATAAAACATGGACACCATTAACACCCAAATGATTTAAATGTGTTTTCCTTTTTTTTTTTTTTGAGTTGGAGTCTCACTCTGTTGCCCAGGCTGGAGTACAGTGTGCTGGGCAGTGCTCTAAATTTTTACACATAGCAACTTGTTACCCTATGACAACCACACAAGAGGAGTGAGTACTATTATCTTCATTTCACTCACGAGGCATAGACAGAGAACACAGACAGCTTAGGGCCAGAACCAATGCTCGTAACCGCAACATGTTGTTTCCCATTTGTAATATTTAATCAGCTTAGATCTGAAAACACATGGCTCTTTTCACATGTCTTAGTAAGGTAAAGGCACACCTGACCCCAGAGCACCATGCACACCAGACGGAAAAGCTCTCCCTCTGTCGGCTTTGTACCCTCCAACTCCATCTTTTAAATTTTTGAATCTCCGACTCTTAATGTAAAGATAAGGATATTCCTATTTAACTGTCTGATTCATTCATTTATTTACTGCGCACCTAATATATGCCAAGTGTCAACTAAAGAAAAAACCAGGCTTTTATTCTATTTTTGGGGGGGGGGTTGGAGTCTCTCTCTGCCGCCCAGACTGGAGTGCAGTGGCTGCTCCCGGTCACCGCAGCCTCGACCTGCTGGGCTCCGGCAATCCTTCTGCCTCAGCCTTCTGAGTAGACAGAATTATAGGCACGCACTACCACGCCGGCTAATTTTTGATATATTGTGGAGATGAGGTCTCGCCAAGTTGCCCGGGCGCGTCTCGAACCCGCAGGCTCAGGCAATCCACTCAGCTCAGCCTCCCAAAGGCGTGGGATTGCAGGCTGAGCCACCAAGCCCGGCCAAAAACAGGCTTTTAAAGGACTAAAAGTTGGGCACAGTGGCTCACACCTGTAATCACAGCACTTTGAGAGGCGGTGGCAAGAGGACTGCCTGAGTTCAGGGGTTCAAGACCAGCCTGGGCAACTTGGCGAGACTTCATCTCTACAATAAATCAAAATATTAGCAGGGCATGGTGGCACATGCCTGTAGTTCAGCTATTTGGAAGTCTGAGCCGGAAGGATCGCCTGAGATCCTGCTGGTCGAGGTTTCTGTTAGACGACTCCAAAGCACTGTTTCAGCTCCAGCTAACTAACACATGGCAGAGGAGGTTCTGCATGTGCTCAGGCTACATCCCACAAGCTCACAAATCCCATTAGAGCAAAATCTCATCAAAGCCCAAGTGAGAGAGTACACCTGGTTATAGATTATAGAGGCATAATCATTAATCCTGCAGGATGTTATATCATGTACAGAAAAAATCAAAGGCATTGAATTTATCTTTCCTAAAAAGGCAGTGATGCAGGCAAGAGATGTGGGAGTCGGTGCTGTGTCCTGCTTTCTGTCTTCCTGGCATTTTTCCAGAGAGCTACACTAGTCACTCTGTCAGAGCCTTGTGAACTATTTTGAAGTGACCTTCTTGTCGACAGCATATACTTGGTTCATGTTTTTAAATCTGCAGTACCAAACTCTGTCTTTTTTTTTTTTTTTTGAGTTGGAGTCTCATTCTGTCGCCC
>NW_007247279.1:317056-329353 GCF_000164805.1 Carlito syrichta | reverse complement strand
ATCCACTCACCTCAGCCTCCCAAGGTACGGGATTACAGGCTGAGCCACTGAGCCCGGCTCTTTCATCATTTTCTTTTTGTCTACCCATTCTTCTTAGCATGGGTCTACTGGCGACAAATTCTCTTATTTTTCCTTCATCTGATAATGTCTTAGTTTCCCCTTCCATTCCTGAAGAACAATTTCAGAGGACATTGGATTCTAGACTGACAATTCTTCCTGTACTTGAAAAAAATATTATGCCACTTTCTTCTTGCCCCCATGGTTTCATCTACCGTCATTTGAATTTTTTACCATATAGTTAAGGTGTTATTTTCTCTGGCTCCTCTCGAGAGGGTTTATCATGTTTGGGGCTTGCTCGGCTTCCTACATCTGTAGGTTTATGTTTCAACGTGGGAAAATTTTCAGCCATTATTTCCTCTAGTAAATTTTTAGCTCCGTCCTTTTCCTCCTCTCCTTTCAGGATTCTAATGGCACAAATGCTAGACTTTTTGTTACAGCTCCACTGGTCCCTGAGACTTTTTTTTTTTTTGAGTTGGAGTTTCACTCTTGTGGCCCAGGCTGGAGTGCAGTGGCATACTCATGGCCACCACAGTCTCAACCTGCTGGGCTCAGGCAACCCTTCTGCTTCGGCCTTCCGAGCAGCCAGAACTACAGGCATGCGCCGCCACACCCGGCTAATTTCCTGGTTTACTGTAGAGATTAGGCCTCCCCAGTTTGCCCAGGCTGGCCTTGAAACTGTGGGCTCAGGCAATTCTCTCCCCTTGGCCTCCGGAAGTGCTGGGATCACAGGCCGAGTCCCCACGCCCGGCCGTCCCTGACGCTCTGTTGTTCCCCGTCCCTGCTCTAGTTTTCGTTGTTCAGATTGGGCAGTTTCTAGCACTTTACCTTTGACTTCACTGACTCCTCCCTCTGACCCCTTCAGTTAAGCCCATCCAGTGAGTCTGGTCTCGTTGCTGTTGTTGCTTTTTGGTGGCACCGTTTTTTCTTTTTGGGGTCGCCGAATTTTCCCGCTGTAAAATATCCATTTGTTTTAAGAGATCATGACTGCTTTGAAACCTTTATTAGATAATCCTAACATTTCATTATCTTGGTGTCAGTATCTAGTTAGCCTTTCTGCACTTTAGATCTTCCTGGTTCTTAACAGGACAAACAATTCCAGATGAAATCTGGCATTTTCATATTATGTTATGAAACTGGATCACATCCGAACTTTGTTTTAACTGGCTTTCTCTAATACCCCTCTGGCAGAGGAGTTGTCTCACTGCTGCCAGATGGAGAGAGAAGTCCAGGATCCCCATGTGGCCTCCAATCATACCCAGAGTGGGACTCTTCCCTACTGCTGGGCTGAGGTGAGAGTTCTGGTTCCCCACATCACTTCCACTGACACTGTGATGAGGGAGGAGCAAAGTCTTTGCTGGCTGGTGAAGATGAGAGTCTTGGTTCTTTTTTTTGAGTTGGAGTCACTCTGTTGCCCAAGCTGGAGTGCAGGGGCACGCTCACGGCCACCGCAGCCTCGACCTGCCGGGCTCAGGTGATGCTTCCGCCTCAGTCTTCCAAATAGCTAGAACTACAGGCATGCACCACCATGCCCGGGTAATTGTTTTATTTGCTACAGAGATGAGGTCTCACCAAGTTGCCCGGGCGGGTCTTGAACCCGAGAGCTCAGACAATCCTCTCGCTTGGGCCTCTCAAAGTGCTGGGATGACAGGCTGAGGCTCTGCGCCCAGCCTAGTCTCGGCTCTTTACTTGGCCTTTGCTGACACCATCCGGCAGAGGTACTGGGGTGCCATGTCACCTGCTAGACGCCCCACGCGGACACTGTTGGAGCAGGTAGGAGTGGGGCTACTCTTTTTTCTTGGTGTTTTATTGGAGGACAATATGCATTGGCTAAACATTTGCTGTCTTCCGAGACTGTCTTTCTTGGTCCTCTGGCTAAAGAGAGCACTCTTTCGATGGGGCTCTCTTTGTCTGCATCTGTCAGCACTGTCAAACTGTAAGATTCCTCGGCTCCAAGTCAAGAATGTATAAGGTCAAAAGAAAACCCAGAGGCTGGGCATGGTGGCTCATGCCTGTAATCTCAGCACTTTGGGAGGCCAAGGCAAGAGTATTGCCTGAGCCCAAGAGTTTGAGACCAACCTGGTCTCTCCAGAAAAAAAAAAAAAATTAGCCAGGTGTCGTGGCGTGAGCCTACAGTCCTAGGTACTCAGAGGCTGTGACAGGAGAATGACTTGAGCCTGGGAGTTCAAGGCTACACTGAGCGATGCTTGCACCACTGCACTCCAGCCAGGGTAACAGAGTGAGAGAATCTATCTCCAAAATAAAAATTTAAAAAAAAGAAAAGAAAAGTCAGGTAACTCACCTGTTCTTTATTAGGTCCCATGGTTCCCAACCAGTCTGCTTTCTTCTCTCTACCTTTCAGGATCTGCTTATGGTTTTTTTTGTTGTTGTTTTTCTTTTTGTTTTTTTTTTGAGTTGGAGTCTCACTCTGATGCCCAGACTGGCGTGCAGTGGCCGCTCCTGGCCACCGCAGCCTCGACCTTCTGGGCTCCAGCGATCCTTCCGCCTCAGCCTTCCGAGTAGCAGGAATTAAAGGCATGCGCTACCACGCCCAGCTGATTTTTTGATTTATTGTAGAGATGAGGTCTCGCCAAGTTGCCCAGATGGGTCTTGAACCTGCAGGCTCAGGCAATCCACTCACCTCAGCCTCCCAAAGCATGGGATTACAGGCTGAGCTACCGAGCCCGGCCTTATGTTTGTTTTTTACATAATATTCAGCACTTTTAGCTGTGCTTACTAGGCGAAAGAGGAAAAATATACATCTACTTCATTTTTCCCAGGTTCTTACATTTTAAATCAAAATTTTGTGGCATGTGAAAACTATATAAAATTCAAATTGTGGTGTCTATAATTGAAATTTCATTGGACTGTAGCCATGTTAACTTATTTACATAATGTCCATGGTTAATTTTGTGGTACAACAGCAAAGCTGAGTGAGTACTTGTGAGGAGACCGTACAGCCCACAAAGCTGAGAACATTTACTAACTGGTCCTTTAGAGAAAAATTTTGCCAACCTCTGAGCTAAGGCACTGATAGATATATCACATAAAGAGAAAGACACAACCAGATACTATGTGTCTCCTAATGGGAGAACCCAGTATCCCTATCGTGCAGTCATGGGGTGCGCTGAGGTAGGGAGTAAACCTGAATCTTACAAATTTACTTCCAGATCAGCAGTTTCAAAGGCAATCTAAGATATCGAAAGTACATTTCCTAACAACCCGAAGATATTATCTGCCTTCTTCAATCTTATTCTCTTACACGTTTTCTAGGAGCTACATTACATGAACTATCATGAGAGATCGAATGCCAACTGTCTTCTAGTAAGTTAACACGTTTTGCAAAAGTCCCTCTTCTCACTGAATGTTGTTTTGAAAAAAATACAGATTATTTATTTTGACATATAAAAGGTTTATTAAACTTCAAATACACCAAGTATCAATAGGCTCTTCAGGGTCCTTGTCTCTACCTGTTTGGTGCTGCTATAGCAGAACACCCAAATTGGGTAACTTATAACAAATTGAAATTTATTTTCTCACAGTTCTGGCTGCTGGGAAATCCAAGATCAAGGCACTGGCAGCTGACGAGGTCCTTCCTGCTTGCTGGCAGAGAGGGCAGAAAGGCAGAGAGGCAAAAGGGGGCTGAGTTCACATTTTTATACCAACACGAATCCCACCCATGAGGAAGGAGCTGTCATAGCCTAATCACCTCTCAAAGATTCCACCTCTTCATCTTGTTACAATGGCAATTCAATTTCAACATGAGTTTTGCAGGGGGCAAACAATCACACACAAAACTCCAACCCAGCTCCCAAAACTCTTGTCCTTCTCATATACAAAATACATTAATTTCTTCCCTATAGCCTCCAAAGCCTTCACTCATTCCGGCACCAAGTCAAAAGCCCAGAATCTGGACTCTCATTTCAATGGGAGATGAGTGAGACTCAAGGCTCCATGCATCCTGAGGCAAATTCCCCTCCGGCTATGCGCCTGTAAAATCAGTTCTCCACTTCCAGAATACGCAGCAGTCCTCGATAATGTGTAAGAGAGTAAAGTAGTCCCAAGGCCAAGAAACATGAGAACTACTTCTTCAGATCTAAGTACCAACTTATAAGATATATAATGAAGATGTTAAACTATATACCCTGAGGATATAATCTGCCAAATCCAGACTGTAGGAAATTCTTCAAATCAAACCACCCAGTTTCTTCAAAAACAACAAATTATGAGAGAAATAAAAAAGATAAAAGGAGTGCTTATATGTTAAAAGAAACTAAAAGAAGCCGGGCTCGGTGGCTTAGCCTGTAATCCTGTGCCTTTGGGAGGCTGAGGTGAGTGGATTGCCTGAGCCCGCGGGTTCGAGACCCGCCTGGGCAGCGAGACCTCATCTCTACAATAAATCAAAAAATCAGCCGGGCGTGGTAGTGCATGCCTGTAATTCCGGCTACTCGGAAGGCCGAGGTGGAAGGATCGCCGGAGCTCAGTGGGTCGAGGCTGCGGTGGCCGGGAGCGGCCACTGCACTCCAGTCTGGGCGACAGAGTGAGACTCCAACTTAAAAAAAAAAGAAAAGAAAAAAGAAAAAGAAACTAAAAGACTTATCAAACTATCCAAAAAGTGTGAACTTCATTTAGATCCCAATTTAGAAAAACCACAAAATAAAATAGATGTTTGAGACAAATAGAAATTGAAACACTCAGTAGTTGATGATATCAAGGAATTATTACTCACCATTTTCAGGTGTGATGATGTTGTGGTTACATTTTATTTATTTATTTATTTTGTGTTGGAGTCTCACTCTGTCGCCCAGACTGGAGTGCAGTGGCCGTTCCCGGCCACTGCCACCTCGACCTGCTGGGCTCCGGCGATCCCTCTGCCTCAGCCTTCCGAGTAGCTGGAACTACAGGCGCGCTACCACGTCCCGGCTAACTTTTGATTTATTGTAGAGAAGAGGTCTCACCAAGTTGCCCAGGTGGGCTCAGGCAATCCACTCACCTCAGCCTCCCAAGGTGCGGGATTACAGGCTGAGCCACTGAGCCTGGCTTGTGGCTACATTTTTAAAAGACTCCTTATCTTTTAAGGATAGATATCACAATCTTTATAATATGACAGAGGGGAGAGAGAAGTGAAAAATGACTGGCCCTCAATCAACAATTTACCATCAGTCAATCATTACTAGAGCAGGCAATAGTGCACAGAGACCCATTAGTCTATCTACTTCTGTGTTTTAAGTCTTCCATTATAAAAAATTTTAAAGTATAGATTCATGACCTTCCTCCCTCAAGAAGTATAGGATGAGGCTGAACAATCTGCATTTTTAGCATGAATCCCATGCCATGAGTAGTCTGCAGCCCATGTTTTGAGAGCACTGCTCACCCCAGTTCATGAACTTTCCCCACAACACTCAGAATAAATTAGACCTCTAGTTGAATAATACCATGTCTCTACCTCCTGAAAACCCAATAACATTTGACTGGTCTTAACATCTTTGAAAGGAGGTACCTACAGAAACCTAGAGGAAACTTAGCTTATTCTTAGTTTAGTCTTTTGCCTCCTGGTAGCTATTAAAAAGCATTTAGACATTCTTCTGCAGGCCAAGCAGTATCCTACCCCAGCCCCTTGGCAAATCTCCACTAGATGCAAGACCAGGAAAGCTCTAATTTCAGTTCATGATTTGGCATAACAATATCTAGTAAACTTTTAGGTTCCTGGTCCAGGTGGAAGGTCAAATTCACAGAAATGATAATAAGACTACCTTTGGTCAAGGAGTTTGTATACCACAAATGTCAAACAAGTCTCTAGCAAGAAAAACCCCTACGTGGCCCAAACCCCCAAGTTAACCTAATCAGCCCTTTGTGACCTGTGCCTCAGACAGACCCCACCATGGCAGCAATCATGTGACTAACCCACTCATCTGCCTGCTGTCCATCACCTGACATCAGTACCTGCCCCCTCCTGATGACTGGAGCAGAGTACCACCCAATCACCTTAATGACCTTCCCCCATCAAAGGGAATGGTTTAAAAGGACTCAACCACCAGTAACAAGGGGCTATTTTGTCTTGCTAGACTCTGGTGTGACCATGTGCTCTTTGAGCTATGGCAGTCACCATGCTTCCTGGCTTTGGTCCCCGCCCCCACCTTGGGGAGGTGAATCTTTTCTTTATTGGTGTCTCTCATTTACTTTTTTTTTTTTGAGTTGGAGTCTCATTCGGTTGCCCAGACTGCAGTGCAGTGGCCGCTCCCGGCAACCGCAGCCTCAACCCGCTGGGCTCCAGCGATCCTTCCACCTCAGCCTTCCAAGGAGCTGGACCTACAGGCGTGCGCTACCACGCCCGGCTAATTTTTTTTTTTTTTATTGTAGAGATGAGGTCTTGCCTGCCCAGGCGGGTCCTGAACCCGCGGGCTCAGGCAATCCACTCACCTCAGCCTCCCAAAGTGCTGGGATCACAGGCTGAGCCACTGAGCCTGGCCAATTTTTTTATTTTTTGTAGAGACGAGGTCTTGCCGAGTTGTCTTGCCAAGTTGCCGAGGGGGAAGGATTGCCAGATCCCAGCAGGTCTAGGCTGCAGTGGCCGGGAACGTGCCACTGCCCTCCAGCCTGGGTGACAGAGTGAGATACCAACTCAAAAAAAAAAATTAGCTAGGTGTGGTAGTGCACACCCTGTAGTTCCGGTTAATTGAAAGACTTAGGCGGAAGAATCGTCAGAGCCCAGCAGGTCGAGGCTGTGGTGGCTGTGAGCATGCCACTGCATTCAGCTGGGCCACGGAGTGAGACTTTGACTCAAAAAATAAATAAATAAAAATAAACAAATAAATAACAATTAATCTATAATAACTGTTGACAAATTACCATTTCCTCCTTTAAATTTCTAAAAGACTTTTAAACCTTCTCCTATAGTACTTGTGCGTACAGCTACAACATAGGATAGACAATGTACAACCCTTCACTCCACGACAATGATATATTCCATGCCCTATAGCACAGTACAGTATAGATAATGAATATGCACTGAATTGGAAGATGTGTTCCAAAGTTTGTAAATATCACTGTAGCATATACAAGCATAGCCATGAGTTGAAATAAGAATAACATAAGTAGCCAGGCGCGGTGGCTCATGCCTGCAATCCCAGCACTGGGAGACGGAGTCAAGAGGATTGCCTGAGTTCAAGGGTTCGAGACCAGCCTGGGCAACTTGGCGAGATCTTGTCTCTACAATAAAACAAAAAAATTAGCCGGGCGTGGTGGCACACACCTGTAATTCCAGCTACTTGGAAAGCTAAAGTAAAAGAATTGCCTGAATTCAGCAGTTTGAGGCTGCGATGGCCGTGAGCGTGCCACTGCATTCCAGCCTGGGTGATAGAGTGAGACTCCAACTCAAAAAAAAAAAAAAAACAAAAGAATACCAGAAGTTTGTGTATTCATACAAGCACATATATACTTGATTCAGGTCAAGAACTGCACCTTACCTGAAAGGCACAGGGAACAGTCAGAAGGGAGTCTCCCCAGACGGCGCTAAAACACCATATGGAACCAAACAAAGACAACAAAGGCCCTAAGCTCCTGCTCTTCCCGCACACGCGAAACTTAAACCTGTACACAAATATTATCTCCCTATAGGAATACTACCTCATAGCTCCCTCCAATAAAGACCCTAAGATGGCACTGGCCGGCACCGCCAGGCTCCGATAGAGTACTGGCCCCCCTCCCAAACCGATAAATACAGACCTCTCTCACCCTCGCTCTCTCACTCCCCCTTCCCTACCAGGCGGTTACAGACCTTCTTCCCTCTCTCTGTAGCTGCTGCTCTAATAAATCTCTTGGCCTCAAAGGGTGTTGAGTCTCACTGGCGCCACCGTCCTTCATTACCTAATACATTCTCCAAGAGGTCAAGAAAGAAAACTAGCAGTCATCTTCAAGACAAAAGAGTTTAAGCTGGGTCTTGAAAGTAAGATCTGGGAATTTCTCCTCCCTCAAAAAAACAGCCGGGCTCAGTGGTTCAGCCTGTAATCCCGCGCCTCTTGGAAGGCTGAGGCAGAAGGATTGCCGGAGCCCAGCAGGTCGAGGCAGTGGTGGCCGGGAGCGGCCACTGCACCCCACTTTGGGCAACAGAGTGAGACTCCAACTCAAAACATAAAATAAAATAAATAAAATAAAATAAATAAAAGGGTATTCCTAGCAGCAGAGTAACAAAAATCAAGTTCAGAAAGGACTGTGATATGTCTGGCAATAAGATAATGTAAACCTAAGAGTAGTAGGGAATAAAACAACAGGTTGGCTGGGTACATGGGAAAAAAAAAGCCTTCCCGTCTAGAAAAAGAAGCAGAGAGCTATGACCTCTTCTCCACCGGTGTCGTGAACAAGGCTCTCAGGGCACTTCAAGAAACTTAGCTCTGTGACTAATTATGTGACTTAGTTTCCTTATTTGTAAAAATGGGTATGAAGACACTACTTCTGGTATAGCTGTGATAGTTAGATTTATTATATAAAATAGTATCTTTAAAGTATTTGTGTGAAAGTAGGTATGAATAAAAGGTGGTTATTACTAAGAGAGTTTTCAAAAGAGTGGCCTAGCAGAAAAGGAAATAAACCAAACAAGGATGCCTAAATATCACTTGAATTCTTCCACAGATGTTGGGTCTCTGCCATCAGTCATTAATTACAGGGCAGAGTCAAGCTAAAGCAAATGTTGAAGGCCATCTGTCTTACTCAAAGTTTTATGAGTTTATTCAAACAATGTCACAGACACTAAGCAGAGCTAGCCTTGAACTTTTCAATTCACTAACAAACGAGGGAAGAAAAGGAAGAATAAAGCCTATTTAAGTCCAGTTTGTTTTCCTTTGGACATATAACAAATTTGATTAAGACATTCCTTTACCTCCAGCGAGTATGACCTGGCAGCAAAGATTACACACATATAGCAAAAACCATAATACAAAACAGAAATAGTTAAATACCAAAAAATAAGCCAAAATGTTTTGGGAGAATGGAAAAAGCCCCGAATCCCTAATTCCAATCTGGTAAATGGCAGAGATGTGCTTAAATGTCCTAAGAATTCATTACTTTGTGAGAGAAGTGGCAACTTTGCCCCAGCTGCCAATAAAGCACACACAAGAAGATCTTGCAGGCCAAGTGAACAGTATAAACAAAGGCACTGAGGCAGGAAACCACCATTTTCCTGGAACCAACATGAATGATAAAAATCCTCAAGAGGAGAGACAATGTCTTATTCACCTTTTGAATATCCTCAGATACATGCTTTGCACAGAAAAAAAATTTCTGTTGAATCCACTGCACTGAGAAGGAGGAACAGGCAGCCTGAACCCGCGGGTTTGAGCATAGCCTGGGCAACTTGACGACACCTCATCTCTACAATAAATCAAAACATTAGCCAGGCGTGGCAGTGCACGCCTCTAGTTCCGGCTACTTGGAAGGCTGAGGTGGAAGGATCGCCTGAGTCCAGCAAGTCGAGGCTGCGGTGGCCATGAGCGTGCCGCTGCACGCCAGCCTGGGCAAGGGAGTGAGACTCCAACTCAAAACAGACCAACAAACAAAAGAACAACAAAGCTAAAACAACAACCACATTTCCCAGTAAAAAATAAACCTAGAATCTGTTTAAGCAGTGGGCAGCACTTGTCATCTAACTGGTACACCAATTAAGAAACCTGTCAACAGGAGGGATCTCGGACTGTGCTAGGTGCAGACAGGGGACATGTGCAGGTGAAAAGACCCAGGTCTCTGAGGAGAAACATTACAACAGACAAAGCCATCACAGGCTAGGAACACAACATCCCCAAGAACACACTTCACAAAGGAACACACCTCAAAGAGAGGACATCCAGGACCCTTGCAGTAGAACAACTCTGGGACATTTTATAACATGGCGTTAACTCACTCACACACTTCTGGAGTGACCAGGTCCATCACGCTCAGATGAACCTAAGACAGTGTTGATCCTCGAGGCATTTACTATGCGCCCGTAACGCCCGCCCGCCTGCCCGCAGGAGGTACTCAGAGCTCCTTTATCAGCAACTTCCCACCCATATGTTAAATGTCCCTACAGACTCATCGAGTTCCAAAACATGCTCCAGCATGCAAAAGATGCCTCCACCCACCGCCCCTGCAGCAAGCTCCAGTGTGGCAACGTCTGATGTGCTCTCGGGATCTGCTGCTGGAGAAAGCATAGGGCATGACAACAGGCAGTGCAGCTCTCACTTCTCAGGTGTCTTAAAGTTTTTGGAAAACAATAGGCAATAGCCCAGCATCTAACACAGGCGTCATTCCTATGGAGGGGAAACCACAGCTCCAAGCACAGTTGTGATAACTGTAAAACCAACAAATGGGTTGAGGTGGTTTTTCTTCTATCTCAGTGCAAACTTGGGTAAGAAATGACCCACACTGAGGTTTATTTAAATGCTTATCGGGGCTGGGCTCGGTGGCTCAGCCTGTAATCCCGCGCTTTGGGAGGCCGAGGTGAGTGGATTGCCTGAGCCCGCGGGTTCGAGACCCGCCTGGGCAACTTGGCAAGACCTCATCTCTACTATAAATCAAAAAATCAGCCGCGCGTGGTAGCGCGCGCCTGTAGTTCCAGCTACTCGGAAGGCTGAGGCGGAAGGATCGCCGGAGTCCAGCAGCTGAGGCTGTGGTGGCTGGGAGCGGCCACTGCACTCCAGTCTGGGTGACAGAGGGATAAGCGTAAATAAATAAACGCTTATCTGAAGAACAAACACAACATTACTGAAAATAGAGACTCCCAAAGAAAAGCCCTGATCTTCCCTTACGGACCTGCTGCTTAGAAGTCTGTGATCAGGGGAAGGCACCAAGGCCCTTGAAGGAAAAGCCCACACTCGCAATGGAAGGAGCTGCCAGGGGCCACCACAGCAGGAGGGGGAACGAGCAACTGAAACAGGCAAGCACAGTCCTGGTGGGCAGTCTTCTCTGAACCTGCAGGAAACAGAACAACCAGAATGGAAATTATCTTTTCTTTTTTTTCTTTGAGTCAGAGTCTCACTCTGTCGCCCAGGCTGGAGTGCAGTGGCCACCCAGCGTCATCCTGCTGGCATCAGGCGATCCTGCCACCTCAGCCTTCCAAGGAGCTGGAACTACAGGCGCGCTACCACGTCTGGCTAATTTTTGATTTATTGTAGAGACGCAGTCTCACCAAGTTACCCGGGCGGGTCTCGAACCCGCAGGCCCAGGCAATCCATTTGCCTTGGCCTCCCAAAGTGCTGGGATTACAGGCTGAGCCACCGCGCCGGGCCCAAATCATTGTTAGTAAACCCTGACCCCTGATCCTTTTTTGTTACGTGTGGCCACACGGCAGGTACACATAAAGCACTTCTGGAAGAGAGTTATCTCAAGGAAGAGTACACATGTGGACTCAGTGATCAGCTCCAGTCGATGCTTGCTTCACGAAACACCATTTTTGCTTGAAAGAAAAACGGACAAACAACGGCTATTTAGACTTGTATTTGGCAGACATTTCCTTGAAATGAACAAAGTGGGCCTGTCACTTCGAAGAAAACAACCGTCAATATTCAATATGTTGTTGCCCACGGAAACAACAAAGCTTTCAAATGAAAATCAGCATGTTGGAGGACTTGTGCCCAGCACCTCGAGTTCGACAGCTTCATCAACACCCAAGGCTTTTCTTATGAAACCAACGGTGACGTGAATGAATGTTAACGCCGTTAATGAAATGTGTCAGCACGTGTCACCTGCCTGACTCAGTGAGCCAATACTTTCCAGACGACAAACAAATGATGCACCGAGTGTCCACGCAAACTGCAGCAGAGGTCAACCCAGGAATCTTAACATCACAGCGGTGAAAAGTCCCTGATAACGGCTTCCAATTCCACACCCACACTACCACTACGCAGTAACAAAGAACACCCACGATGGTCAGAAAAGCTACGAAAACACCCCTCCCTTTTCCAACTACACATCTTGGTAAGATCAGATTTTCTTCATTCTGTTCAAACATACCGCAACAAAGTGCAAAAGGACAGCAGAATCCAGCCGTCTTCTACTAAGCCACACGATGGAAGGAATCTGCAAGCTGCAAAGGAATGCCACGCGTCCCGCTGACTTTTTTGTTTCACGAGAACCCTAGGCTGCAGGGAAGAAATGCAGCACGCGGCCGGACGCGGAGCACCTCGGGAGGCGGAGGCGAGGGGACTGCCCGGGCCCGCGGGGCCGAGACCTCGTCCCCACGGTAAGTCACAAACGCTCGCCGCGCTCCCG
>NW_007247279.1:310803-316136 GCF_000164805.1 Carlito syrichta | reverse complement strand
AGGGCGGCCTTCCCCGGCCGAGGCTGCGCTTTCCACGCGTCCCTCCCGCCCTCGCTCGGCCTCGGGCCTTCTCCCCGCGTCTCCCAACACGAAGTCTGCAGAGGACAGAAAGCCTGTCGCGGAGAGGCACTCGCCCGGGACCCGGGACCCTGCGTGGCCGGCTCTCCGGCGGCCCGGCGCCAACCCGCGTCTCCTCCCGGTCCAGGCACGTGGGAGAGAAGCCCGGGGTGTGTTGGGCGTCTTCGCGTCGAAATAAGTTGCAGACGAAGCCAGTACTGACGTGCTCAGAAAAAGAGAGAAGCTATAAAAAAACGGGAGGAAAACTCAGATTGGAGTGGCGAGAGACTTTCCAAATTGGGTATAAGCCATAAAATTACAGCCTGATGGCCAGGTTCGGCGGCTCAGCCTGTGATCCCAGCACTTTGGGAGGCCGAGAAGAGAGGATCGCCTAAGGCCGAGGGGTTCGAGGCCAGCCCTGGCGACTTGGCGAGGCCTCGTCTCTACGATAAATCAAAAAAAAAAAAATTAGCCGGACATGGTAGCACACACCTGTAGCTCCAGCTACTTGGAAGGCTGAGGCGGAAGGATCGCCTGATCCCAGCAGATCGAGGCTGCGGTGGCCCGGAGCGTGCCACTGCACTCCAGCCTGGGCAACAAAGGGAGTCTCCAACGCAGAAAAAAATTGGCTGAATCATAATTCTTAGTTATATGACATGCTTGCATCATTGGCCCGTGAATGGCTCACTCTTAGCTAATTGTTTTGTTAGGCTGTTATTTTTGATAATGTAATGAGAACTTAAAAACACCACTCAGAATTGAAGTGAGGTCCTTCATTGTCACTTGCGTAAACACGTGTTGACTCACCAGGGATGCCCCCGAGCCTCTCTTCACCCAGACGTCTGTCATTCCGAAGTCTTTGTTCAGCACGTCCTTGCTTTTCTTTTTACTGCTGACTCTTGAAGGACACATGGGTTTGAACTGCGCAGATCCACTTCTGTGCAGCTTTTTTCAGTAAAAGTTGCACCAAGTGCCCCTGTTTGTCCTACCTACATCCGCCTCCTCCAACTCTTCTGCTCTGCCACCTGGGAACCAGAAGGATCAGCCTCTTCCTCCTCCTCCTCCCACTGCTCAATGGGACGACAAGGATGATGCTCTACTCCCACTTAATGAGTAGTAAATATATTTTCCTTTCTCTAAGGTAGTCTTCATAACATTTTCTTTTCGCTAGCTTACTTTATTGTAAGAATATGGGGCCAGGCTCGGTATTTGGGAGCCCGAGGCGAGTGGATTCCCTGAACCCGCAGGTTCGAGGCCAGCCCGGGCAACTTAGGCAAGACCTTGCCTCTGCAGTAAATCAAAAATTAGCCGGGCATGGTAGCGCGCATCTGTAGTTCCAGCTATTTGGAAGGCTGAGGCGGAAGGATCGCCAGATCCCAGCAGATCGAGGCTGCCGTGGCCGGGAGCAGCCGCTACACTCCAGTCTGGGTGACAGAGTGAGACTCCGACTCAAAAAAAAAAAAAAATCAGCTGGGCATGGTGGTGCACACCTGTAGTTCCAGCTACTCAGAAGGCTGAGGCAGAAGGATTGCCGGAGCCCAGCAGGTCGAAGCTGCGGTGGCAGTGTGCCACTGCCCTGCAGTCTGGGCGACAGAGTGAGACTCCAACTCAAAAAAAAGGGATATGGCACACAATACATATAACATACAAAATATGTGTTAACGGACAGTTTCTATTATCAGGAAAGCTTCTGGTCAACAGTAGGCTATTTTTTTGTTTTTGAGTTGGAGTCTCACTCTGTCGCCCAGAGTGGAGTGCAGTGGCCACTCCCGGCCACCGCAGCCTCGACCTACTGGGCTCTGGCAATCCTTCCGCCTCAGCCTTCCAAGTAGCCGGAATTACAGGTATGCACTACCATGCCCGGCTGATTTTTTGATTTATTGTAGAGATGAGGTCTTGCCAAGTTGCCCAAGCGGGTCTCGAACCCGCGGGCTCAGGCAGTCCACTCACCTCGGCCTCCCTGGGAGGCTGAGGCAAGAGGATTGCCTGAGACCAGGGGTTCAAGACCCGCCTGAGCAACTTGGCGAGACTTTGTCTCTACAATAAATCAAAAAATTAACCAAGCATGGTGGTGTGCGCCTATAGTTCCACCTACTTGGAAGCCTGAGCCAGAAGCATCACCTGAGCCCAGCAGGTCAAAGCTGGGGTGGCCGTGGGGTTGCCGTGAGCATGCCACTGTACTTCAGCCTTGGCCACAGTAAGACTCAGACTCAGAAATAAAAAAAGTTTATCGTAAACTCAAAATAGACTTTGTTAGGGTGCGGATGGACAGGGTGAGGGTGGAGAGGCGCAGGGAGTCACGCAGCACTGCCGGGGCTGGCAAGCCGGAGATCCGAGCAGATGCAAAGAATTGCGACACACAGAGGTGAGAGAAGAAAAGATTTATTTAAGAGAAGTTCACCCCCACAGACAGGGAGTGGGCCTACACTCTAGGTGAGTGTGGCCTCGTAGCCCCCCAGAGTCCTGGCTTAAATCCTTCTCTTGGAGATGTTGCACGCTACTGCCATGACTGCCTTATCGACCACCTGTGGATGTCTTGGAGATCCTGTGACACAGAGACCTGCTAATGTCCGCCCACATGATCATAGCCCCTAGAGAAGGGCGTGACAAGGATTCTAATTCTCCTGCATCTTCCCGAGCGACATTCCTTAGACCTAATGGAGGGTGTACCTCCCCTTATCTCCTAGGCATTCTCAGTAGGTAGGTTCGGGGGAATCCTTGACTTCCCTGTAGATAGGGCCCGTCCTACTGGAAGATCAAGCCCCCACCTGCTCCCCCCTGAGCGGTTATAACTTGTAATTACAAGTTTCATGACTTTTACAGTCCTTGCCCAATGCATGATGTCTTAGGCCTTGTAAATTCCCCTTACCCTAGGCAAGCTTGATTGCCACTATGAGATACCTGACATCAGGAAGTCTATTTCTGAAAAGACAAAGTCGGCACGGTTAATTTTACTGAAAGTGTGCATTTCTCCAAAAGCATAGCTTCTACTTTCTCATCATTGTGTCAGGGTTTAAGAACAAGATGAAAAATGGCTTCCCACTCTCGGTCTGTCCTTTCAGCTAGAACTACAGACACACGCCACCACATCCGGTTAGTTTTTGTGATTTATTGTAGAGACAAGGTCTCACCAAGTTGCCCAGACTGGTGTCGAACCCGCGGGCTCAGGCAGTCCTCTCGCCTCAGCCTTCCAAAATGCTGGGAATACAGGCTAAGCCACTGCGCCCAGCCATGGGGGTTTTTAACTCTCTAGCTAGACACTGGCCCTTAGCACTTTGTCAGTTGGCTCCCGCAGCACACATCTGTGCCCTGGATGCAGTGATTCTCTGTCTCTACCTCTCTCTCAAGGTCTTGGTCCAGTGGTGTGCCGTGTGACCTCCGTTCTCTGATGGGTCTAAGAAGAGAAGAGTTGGAGTCTCACTCTTGTCACCCAGGCTGGGGTGTAGTGCCATGTTCACAGCCACCATAGCACCGACCTGCTTCCGCCTCAGCCTTCCAAGTAGCTAGAATTACCACACTGGCGCGCTACCACACCTGGCCATCTTTTGGCTCATTATGGTGAGGAGGGCTCACCAGTTTGCCCAGGTAGGTCTCAAACCCACAGGCTTAGACAGCCCACTTGCCTTGGCCTTCCAAAGTGCTGGGGTTACAGGCTAAGCCACAGAGCCCAGCTGGGAGCTAAGCTGTTTTCATGTTGGACAGGAAACCAGAGACCCAAACCATTAGCATTTAAGACAAATCACCTTGCAGCACAATAAAGACAACTAGCATGGATTGGGGTGAC
The DNA here is from genome assembly GCF_000164805.1 of Carlito syrichta. Taxonomy (NCBI): domain Eukaryota; kingdom Metazoa; phylum Chordata; class Mammalia; order Primates; family Tarsiidae; genus Carlito; species Carlito syrichta. Next base: position 312,295 of record NW_007247279.1, on the reverse strand, counting down.
CTGGAGCTCTTGCCAGTAAAGTTTGACCCTTTGTTCAGTTAGGGTGTGCTTTAGGTTTCCCATCATGCGTTCCAGTTTCAGTCGTGCAAATGAGACAGTTCTGATTGGTTGGTGTTTGATTGATTTGGGGTTTCTTTTTTTTCTCTTTTCGAGTTGGAGTCTCACGCTTGTCACCCAGGCTGGTGTGCAGTGGCACGCTCACGGCCACTGCAGCCTCGACCTGCTGGACTCCAGCGATCCTTCCACCTCAGCCTTCCAAGTAGCCGGAACTACAGACGCTCGCCACCAAGCCCAGATAGTTTTTGTGACTTATTGCAGAGACAAGATCTTATCAAGTTGCCAGGGTTTGTTTCTTTAGCAGCAATAGTTGACTGCTTTTTGCCGTGGAACTAGCAGCAAATGTTTTACAGCTGGCTATCCAACCTTTACAATTCTTGTTCTTTCATTCGGAGATTTCCTTCCTCAATATCGTTTACTCAGTTCACTCAATTGATGCTGCCCTAATGGGGCCTCATGTTCCTCTTCACCCTCATATTCATAAGGGATGCCTTCCAAGACCCCCGGTGGCTGCCTGAAACTGTGATGTGTACTGAACCAGGCTGCTATCAGTTGAAACGAGCTTTCTGTTCATATATTCCACCCACAAATGCAACGCCTTTTCCACCTAGCTTACCACTTATCACACTCTGGTTGTAACTTTTGCAACTTGAGCAAAGCCAGCATGAACTTATTTTTTCTTTATAATCTCACTGTCAGAAGATTCATACTTACCATAGATCAGAGCATATAATTTTTTTTCCATGTTAAGTTGAGAAATTTTTTTTTTGTTTGTTTTTTTCGAGTTGGCGTCTCACTCTGTCGCCCAGACTGGAGTGCAGTGGCCGCTCCCGGCCACCGCAGCCTCACCTGCTGGGCTCCGGCAATCCTTCCGCCTCAGTCTTCCAAGTAGCCGGAATTACAGGCATGCGCTACCACGCCCGGCTGATTTTTTGATTTATTGTAGAGATGAGGTCTCGCTGCCCAGGCGGGTCTCGAACCCGCGGGCTCAGGCAATCCACTCACCTCAGCCTCCCAAAGGAGCGGGATGACAGGCTGAGCCACCGAGCCCGGCTTGAGAAATTTTTTTAAAGACAGTATTAGCATATATTTTATTTTATTTTATTTTATTTTTTGAGTTGGAGTCTCACTCCGTCGCCCAAACTGGAGAGCAGTGGCATGCTCCCGGCCACCGCAGCCTCGCCCTGCTGGGCTCCAGCAATCCTTCTGTTTCAGCCTTCTAAGTAGCCAGAACTACAGGCGTGCACTACCATGCCCGGCTAGTTTTTGATTTATTGTAGAGATGAGGTCTCACCAAGTTGCCCAGGCTGTTCTCGAACCAGCGAGCTCAAGCAATCCACTCACCACGGCCTCCCAAAGCGCTGGGATTACAAACTGAGCCACTGAGCCTAGCCTTTTTTTTTTTTTTTTTTTTGAGAAAGCAGGATTTATTGAG
>NW_007247279.1:309391-310783 GCF_000164805.1 Carlito syrichta | reverse complement strand
AATTGCTCCATAAAGCGTCAGATGTGAAAGACCCATCTATGCCATCACTAGAAATTCTCAATGGTTTTCATCATTCAGGTCTTTTGGGATGGGTCAGCTGACTACCCTGTGCTGTTGTCCTATGTGACATAAAGATAATATTCCTCATCCTCAAAAAAAAAAAAAAAAAAAAAAGAATACCAAAATTAATCATTGATACAGGCAAGACCAAACAGTGAAGGCTAAAATTAGTGGGCAGATGCTTAAGGAGAAACAGAACATTCCCTAGCTTAAAGCATCTCCCCCACAATATGTGTTGGCTACAAGGAAGAAGAGTGACTTTATACTAGAGAAATCTGACGGAAATCTGAAGGGGACCACAGTTAACTTGACCAGTCATGAGACATGTCAACCCTGGGTACCCTGATATGACACGCTGAGAAGGGCGCTCCACCTGGGGCATCCTTCCCCCAAATCCGTGGTCTCTATCTAAGCACGGAAAAACATCCGACAAACCCAAACCGAGGGGCCTTGACAAAGCATCGAGTGTCCAGGATCCTGGACCGAATCCTGAAACAGGAGGACGGTGAGGGAAAGACCGCGGAAACCTGACTGAGGTCTGGAGTTTAGGTGGCGGTATCGTACCAAGACTGCTTTCTCAGCTTTCGTCATTGTGCCACAGTTATGTCAACACGGGGGGGGGGGGGGGGGGGGGGAGATGGCGTGAGGGTGTGAGGACACTTTCTGCCCTGTCTCCGAAACGGCTCTATGAGTCTCAAATGTTCAAAGTGAAAAGTTAAAACGAAGCATCCACGTGAGGGTTAACTGGGGAGGAGGCCAGGATTCCCAAGGAGAGGCTCACCCGTTGCTTCTGCATGTGCTGACTCAGCGTGGACCATGAGTGTGTGATTTCTGGCAAAGGCTGGAGTCGCCGCTCCCATGTGAGGTTTCCTTTCCGAAGTTTCAGCTATCCTCCGCCCACCGTGGGCTGAAAACATTACAGGGAACATTCCTGAAATGAACCGTGCGTACGTTTTTCACTTGCTCACCACTCTGAGTTGTGTGACGAAAGCTTGCCCACCCTGCGGGGCGTAAATCCTCCCTTGTCTGTGCCGCCTGCCCCTTGGTCGCCTACTAGGATTTTTGGTGATCGGATCAACTCTCTTGAGACTGGCAATTCAGATGGAAAGCCCCAAGATGGAGTCGTACAACCCAAGAGCAGCCGTCTTAACACTGATTAGCTTTGTCACGTTTCTCTCTAGTTCACTTTAATTTACCCTCTAATCACTAGCCAAGAGCAGAATTGGTTTCTCAGAGGTAGCTGATAATTTTCTTACAATCCCCCCACCCCCAGCTTGCTTTGTATTAATTAGCTTTTCTTTCTTTTTTTTTTTTTTTTTATTTATTGTAGAG
>NW_007247279.1:308428-309077 GCF_000164805.1 Carlito syrichta | reverse complement strand
TAGAGATGAGGTCTCACCAAGTTGCCCAGGCGGGTCTCGAACCCGCGGGCTCAGGCGATCTTCTGGCTTCAGCCTCCCAAAGTGCTGGGATCACTGGCTGAGCCATCAAGGCCAGCTAAAGCTGTTATGGTGACTGGGTGCTGGTCTACTCCACATCATCATGACAGATAAGGGGACAAGTAAGCACAGGTACTGCCCTCAGGTGATGGACAGCAGGCAGATGGGTGGGTTAATCACATGACTGTTGCCTCAGTGGTGAGGTCTGTCGGTCTCAAAGGCCAGGAAGGGAAGGGCTGATGAAGTTAACTTGGCGTGTTGACTCATGCCTTATCATCCCAGCATTTTCTAGTCTTCAAGAGGAGGAGCTATTTTAATTTAGTTTGTAATTCATGAATCACATTACAAAAGGGCTCTCTGAGAGCTAATTAGTTCTGACCAAGTTTTAGGGAAAGAACAATCTAGTCATCTGATTATATAATTGGCACCACGATGGGAACAACCCTGGCCTAACTTATTTAATTAAAAATGGGAATTTGAGCCGGGCTCGCTGGCTCAGCCTGCAATCCCGCGCCTTGGGAGGCTGAGGCGAGCGGATGGCCTGAGCCCATGGGTTCGAGACCCGCCTGGGCAGCGAGACCTCATCTCTGCT
>NW_007247279.1:305982-308408 GCF_000164805.1 Carlito syrichta | reverse complement strand
AAAAAAAAAAAAAAAAAGGAATTTGAAGGCCAGGCGAGCTGGCTCATGCCTATAATCCCAGCACTTTGAGAGGATTGATTGAGCCCACAGGTTCGAGACCAGCCTGGGCAACTTGGTGAGACCTCGTCTCTACAATAAAATAAAATAAAATTAGCCGAACGTGGTGGTGCATGCCTGTAGTTCCAGCTACTTGGAAGCCTGAGGTGGAAGGATCACCTTAGCTCAGCAGGTCAAGGCTGTGGTGGCTGGGATGTGCCACCCCCCTCCAGCCTGGGCAACTGAGTGAGACTCCGACTCAAAAATAATATAAAATAAAATAAATAGATTAAAAGACTTGATAGTCCCCAAATAATATGTAATTGCTGTATTGCAATTGAGGAGGGAATATTTTTCAGAGCAGAAGATATTTCTCATCCTTGCTGACTTTTAGAAGTTGAAGTTCGCTGGGCGCAGTGGCACACACCTGTAATCAAAAAAATTAGCTGGGCATGGTGGTGTCCGTCTGTAATTCCAGCTGCTTGGAAGGCAGAGGAGGAAGGACTGCCTGAGCCCAGCAGGTCGAGGCTGCAGTGGCCATGAGTGTGACATTGCATTCCAGCCGGGCGACAGAATGAGACTCTGGCTCAAAAAAAAAAAAAAGTGGCAACCTCTTTCAGATCTCCTCCTGCTGTGGAAGTTTTTCTGTCTTCTTAATAAATCCTGCTTTCTCAAAAAAAAAAAAAGAAGTTGAAGTTCAAGAAAGCCTCTAACTTGGCATCTTATTTCTGTAAGGTATTTGAAGTTCATTTCAAGGCTTAGCAAAGTGACTCTTTAGTACAGCATTAAGTAAGATAAATGTAATATAAGTCACAAATGTGGTCACTACAAGTAATTTTTAAATTTTCTAGCAGCTATGATTTTTTTTTTGAGGGTTGGAGTCTCACTCTGTTGCCCAGGCTGGAGTGCATTGGCACACTCAAGGCCACTGCAGCCTCGACCTACTGGTCTCAGGCGATCCTTCCACCTCAGTCTTCCAAGTAGCTGGGACTACAGGCATGCACCACCACACCCAGCTAATTTTTTGATTTATTATAGAGATGAGGTTTCGCCAAGTTGCCCAGGCTGGTCTCGAACCAATGGCCTCAGGCTATCTGCTCACCTTGGCCTCCCAAATGGTGGGATTATAGGCATGAATCACTGTGCCCAGCCTGAAGTTAACTTTAACAGTATATTTTATTTAAACTAAAATGTTCACAACGTTAAAATTTCAAGTGTGATCACTATAAAATTATGAATGAGAGATTTTTACATTATTTTTCATGTATGTTTTTAGCATCTGGTATGTATTTTATACTTACAGTACATTACAATTTCAGTTTGCAATAACCACATTCCAGGCTTCCAATAGCCACAGGACTGGTGGCTGCTATACTGGACATGGCAGTTCCAGAACAAAGGAGTTCCTTTAAAAACATTTCAAAATCATAGTCTACGAGGCGATTTGAAAGCTGATCTGAATGATTTCTCCTTTTCCAGGACAGGAAGTAACAATGAAATGAGGTTAGCTACATATTTTGCTGGTCCCAGGAGAAATGCACATAGTTGGAGGGAATGAGCGCTGTCGGAAACTCAGAATGAACCATAGGAATTAAACACTGGACCATGTCCAGTGCTCACCATAAGTTTTGGGTGTACAGTAAGATTTTATTATGCCGCCGAAAACAGAGATTTCCTAATTATGCTTAGTGCAGGAGGTCGGAGGTTTGCTGACCCATTGTTCTAGACTAGCACAGGTTCATACTTTGTGAAAAAATAGATTTCACTCTTTGGGAATTGTATTCTATTGTTATCTTTTTTTTTTAATAATTATTTTATTTTATTTTTTTGAGTTGGAGTCTCACTCTATCGCCCAGACTAGAGTGCAGTGGCCGCTCCCGGCCACCGCAGCCTCGACCTGCTGGGCTCCGGCGATCCTTCCGCCTCAGCCTTCCGAGTAGCCGGAATTATAGGCGTGTGCTACCACGCCCGGCTAATTTTTTGATTTTATTGTATAGATGAGGTCTCACCTGCCCAGGCGGGTCTCGAACCCGTGGGCTCGGGCAATCCACTCACCTCAGCCTCCCAAGGCACGAGATTACAGGCTGAGCCACCGAGCCCGGCCTATTGTCATCTTTGACTGCACTAAAATAAGTAACATAAACCACCAGTTGAATTGCTCAGAGCAGGTCTGAATCCTACTTTGGTTATAAGGGAAGCAATAAAAGTCGTGCTTCTGTATACACACTAGACACCTAAAGCAATTAATGAACAAGTAGCGTTCTTGCCAAGGGTAACTCTTACTAGAATTCGGCACATCATTTAATACCAGTATGGGCATAAGGTCAGCTTAATAACTGTTTTCCATGTTTGTAAGTTTTCTTTAGTTTTATAAAGCAGTTAAAAAGAAT
>NW_007247279.1:304457-305962 GCF_000164805.1 Carlito syrichta | reverse complement strand
AAAAAAAAAAAAAAGAATCCCTTTGGCTGGGTGTGGTGGCTCAAGCCTATAATCCCAGCACTTTTGGAGGCTGAGGTGAGAGGATTGCTTGAGCCCACGGGTTGGAGACCAGCTAGAGCAACTTGGCAAGCCTCATCTCTGCAATAAATAAAAAAATTAGCCGGGCGTGGGGGCACACATCTGTAGTTGCAGCTGCTTGAAAGGCTGAGGCAGAAGGATCGCCTGAGCACAGCAGGTCGACGCGGGGGTGGCTGTGAGTGTGCCACCGCATCCAGCCTGGGTGACGGAGTGAGACTCCCACTCAAAGAAAAAAAGAAAAAGAAGTTATTATTAAAGTCACAATGCAGGCAAATTTTATAGCACGTTTATTTACGGATCAATCAATCCCTTACTCGGGAGCTACATTTATTTCGTGCTCCATGTCATGCACTGAGGTCAGGACGAGGAACAGAAGACAGTGAAGTCAGCTGGCAGAGTTTTGCAGGCCAAGGAAGGGGGAGATGGCGTCGGCACGCCTGCTCTGTGCGGGGTGTGAGGGTGTCATCTGAGAACTCACAACTGTGTCGTTTGTTATCTCCAGTTTACAGACCTCGCCCAGGTCATCCTTCGGGGAAACAGGAACCGCACCGGTCTGAGTTCAGAGTTCACACTTGCCCTTGTGCCATCCTCCAGTGTGTCTGATGCTCCCTTTTCCAGCACGTACAGGACATTGACTCTGAAGACAAGAGCGTCCAGTCAGTGGCCTCTCAGGTGTCTGGAATACTCACCAGTGATGCCGCTGGTCTCCGCGTGTTCTTGTCAACGTCTCCGCGCCCTGCTGGCTGGCTTCCTCCGCTCGTCCTGGGCATTCCTAAGCCCCTGTGTTTACGTGCTTCCATGCCAGTCGCAGGAAGTGCTGACTTGACTCTACGTCCCCTCCATGTCCCCAAGAACTCAATTGACGGTCCGGGTCAGAATTCTGTACCTGGCTCAGCTGATTATGGCTGGGCCCGCTGCCCCTGTGGTGGTGGAAAGTTCCCAGAGGCAGGGGTGGAGACTGTGGTCGTCTCGCATGCCAGGCAGACACACCTGGAGCCGTGAAAACTGCATGTGTGCGTGAGTCGCCTCTGCTATTGAAACGTAGACCCACCTTCAGTGTTTCGACACATTTTCTCTCTGTATTTTTATATATATAGAGAAAATGTGTCTATATGGTTTTTTAAGTAACAATTTGAAGGTCATAAATTCATTCTTTTTTTTTTTTTTTTGGAGTTGGAGCCTCACTCTGTCGCCCAGACTGGAATGCAGTGACCATTCCCGGCCACCACAGCCTCGAACTGCTGGGCTCCGGCGTTCCTTCCGCCTCAGCCTTCCAAGCAGCTGGAACTATAGGCGCGCGCTACCACACCTGGCTGATTTGTTTTTTTTTTTTTTGAGTTGGAGTCCCACTCTGCCGCCCCAACTGGAGTGCAGTGGCCACTCCCGGCCACCACAGCCTCGACCTGCTGGGCTCCAGCGATCCCTGC
>NW_007247279.1:303951-304437 GCF_000164805.1 Carlito syrichta | reverse complement strand
TGAGCCTTGACTTTGGTAGTAGTTGTAACAATTCTGTCGGTTTGTTTAAAGGAAGGGCACTCTCATTCTTACACCGTTAAGAGCATAAGCATAGCCCACTGCAAACAGTAGATGCCTTAAAATTACAGAAGGTGGCCGGGCTCAGTGGCTCAGCCTGTAATCCCGCGCCTTTGAGAGCCCGCGGGTTCGAGACCTGCCTGGGCAATTTGGCGAGACCTCATCTCTACAATAAATCAAAAAATCAGCCGGGCGTGGTAGCGCGCGCCTGTAATTCCGGCTACTCGGAAGGCGGAGGCGGAAGGATCGCCGGAGCCCAGTGGGTCGAGGCTGCGGTGGCCGGGAGCGGCCGCTGCACTCCAGTCTGGGTGACAGAGTGAGACTCTGACTCAAAAAAAAAAAAAAAAATTACAGAGGATGGAGCTTGAACGCTTGTGCCTCAGTCCCACTCCTCCAGGACCGTTTTGTTCTGGTGGGGGGGACTGCTCT
>NW_007247279.1:295596-303931 GCF_000164805.1 Carlito syrichta | reverse complement strand
CAAGTTGCCCGGGCTGGTCTCGAACCCATGGGCTCAGGCAATCCACTCACCTCAGCCTCCCAAAGCGCTGGGATTACAGGTTGAGCCACCGAGCCCAGCCTGTAGTCACATTTTTAATGTAAATGAAACAGATTTTTTCTACATGTAATTTATACATAAATATCTAAATGCTTTTAAACTCATGGATGAGAACTAGCTCAGACACCTGTAAAATTGTATCGGGTTGTTTTCCTTGGTGTGTATTAATTTTGAAGCAAAGCTTATTTTCAGATACCAAGGCTAAATAGAAATCTTCTATCACGTTGAAACCACTCTGTTGCAATTTAATCATATAATGTGAACACTTTTTAAAAAGTGTGTCAGCCGGGCTCAGTGGCTCAGCCTGTCATCCCACGCCTTGGGAGGCTGAGGTGAGTGAATTGCCGGAGCCCATGGGTTCGAGACCCACCTGGGCAACTTGGCGAGACCTCATCTCTACAATAAATCAAAAAATCAGCCGGGCGTGGTGGCGCAGGCCTGTAATTCCAGCTACTCGGAAGGCGGAGGCGGAAGGATCGCCAGAGCCCAGTGGGTCGAGGCTGCGGTGGCCGGGAGCGGCCGCTGCACTCCAGTCTGGGCGACAGAGTGAGACTCCGACTCAAAAAACAAAACAAAAAAAATTACAGAGGGTGGAGCTTGAACGCTTGTGCCTCAGTCTCACTCCTCCAGGACCATTTTGTTCTGGTGGGGGGGACTGCTCTAAAAACCGAGCAGTGACGTGTGCACCTGGCCCAGGGCTAGGAAGTGGCTACCCACCCTGGTTGTGTGGCCAGTCCTTCCCAGGCCAGCTCAGCGTGTCTTTCTTGTGGCTGCTGTGTTCTCCTCTCTGCTCTGCTCTCCCATTTCTCAGTCCAGACTCCTAAAGAAGCGAACAGAGCCCTTCAACAGAGGCCCCCGTGGTTGGCAGCCTCCACAGCCTCAGTCAGACTCCTGCTTCTGGTCAAATCGTGTCTGTCTTGCCCAAAAAAGGCCCAGCATTGCTTCCAGTTTTAGCTGGAAGGAGGGTGTCAGACACGGCAGGTGCCACGGTCAGCATGGCACGTACCAAAGGGTCAGTCTGTCCTCCCAAGTGCCCAATAGGCCCACGTGGCCAAGGACGGTAGTAAGGGGTTTGCAATTCCATCTTGTAGACCAGTTAAAAACCCAGAGACAGTGCCCAACAGAAAAAGAGCAGCCATAAAGCTATAACGTACAGTTAAACATTTAATAGAAATATTAAAATAATTACACTTCCTCTCATTGCTGAAACCATGAAAGAATATGCCTCTTGTAATCAAAGTAATAATTTTTTTGACCATGCAAAAAGGTATTTTTATTACATTCAAAAGTAGAGACTATATTTCAGAACAAGTTTATACAGACTTCAAAAGGCTTGGAGTCAGAGAAAGTGAACCTCACTTAAATACTATTACAATTACATTGCATGTGGCTGCATACTCATGTTCACAGTATATAAAGTAAAAAAATTATACTCTTAAAGTCAGCTCTGAAATAGATGCATTTTCTTTCTTGGAGTCAGAGTCTCACTCTGCCGCCCAGGCTGGAGTGCAGTGGCACGCTCACGGCAAACCCCGCATCGACCCGCTGGGCTCAGGTGATCCCTCTGCCTCGGCCTTCCAAGCAGCCAGAACTACAGGCGCGTGCTACCACGCCTAATCTTCAGATATATTGCGGGGACGAAGTCTCCCCAAGCTGCCCGGGCTGGTCTCGAACCCCTGGGCTCAGGCCATCCTCTCGCCTCGGCCTCCCAAAGTGCTGGGATTACAGGCTGAGCCACCGAGCCTGGTTATGAGATCGTTTTTAAAGAACAATCTCAATGTATCAGCAGCAAATTTCAGTTAAACTAAATTGGGAAACCAATATTCTATGTAACCAAGGTACAAAGTCAGTTCTACAGCTAAAGTGAAAATTAAGAGCATAAATTACAAGGCTTAGAACTTCAGAGTGCATACAGCATAGTGACTTATCAACATATGTTAAAAACAGAATTCTCAAATTTTTGATTTAAGAACAGTTTTGATCTCGTCATTAAAACATATGCAGAGGCATCAAAGGCCAGTAACACAACCATCTAGGGTTATTCGCAAGAACCGTGAAGATGTAACACTGACCTATAAAGGTGTCTTCCTAAAATCCCTTCTGATGGAAAGCTTACGGAACAATACCAACTGCCGAAAAACTGGAAGCACAGTTTCATGTTTAGACACAACCTTGACAAATACAGTCATTGCTGTGATTTTTTTTTGTTTATTTAAGGGTCGGAGTCTCACTCTGTTGCCCCGGTTAGAGTGCAGTGGCATGCTCACAGCTACTGCAGCCTTGACTGGGCTCAGGTGATCCTTCCGCCTCAGCCTTCCAAATAGCTGGAAACACAGGCATGCACCATCACGCCCAGCTAATTTATTCTTTTGATTTATCATAGAGATGAGGTCTCACCAAGTTGTCCAGGCTGGTCTCGAACCCCTGGACCCAGGCAATTCTCTTGCCTTGGCCTCCCAAAGTGCTGGGATTACAGGCTTGAGCCACCGCGCCCGGCCACTGTGATACGTTTTTAGCTGGGGAAATGAAGAGGATTCCTCAAACAGACTCATGGCTTGCAAGTCAGGGGCACCATAATGAGCTTGGAGAGACACCATGAAATCATACCCCAGTGGTCCCATCTGCTCATTGTACGTGGTACACCAGCTAGTATAAGGACTTCTGACAACAGAATGAAATAAGAGATAAAATATATATTTTTTAAAAGCTCATTTTAAAGCAAATGACTAAATAAATTGCATTCTACCTTCAAGTTATAATTCACTGCAGCATATTTACTTCATAGCCCCTTAAATAAACATAAATCACCTTTACCATAAAAGATTTTCCTTCATATGCCAACCAAATTTTCTCAACAATTTATAATTAACAACGATCCGCAGATCTGATCTTGCAATAAAGTCTTGAAACATTACTTTAAAAGTCTAGATTCCAGTTGCCATGGTACCAAAATTTAGTCTAACTTCAAAATTCACAGTACCACCAAGAAACCGATGAGTCCTGAGGTTCCAGAGAAGGAGGGAGTGAAGTCATTCTTTTTGGGGTTTTTTTGAGTCAGAGTATCACTCTGTTGCCCAGGCTGGAGTGCAGTGGCATGCTCACAGTCACTGCAGCCTCAGCCTGCTGGACTCAGGCAATTCTTCCACCTCAGCTTTCCAAGAAGTTGGAACTAGAGGTGTGCACCATCATGCCCAGTTAATTTTTTTTTTTTTATTGTAGAGATGAGGTCTTGCCAAGTTGTCCAGGTGGGTTTCAAGCCCCTGGGCTCAGGCTATCTTCTCATCTGCCTCCCAAAGTGCTGGGACTACAGGTGTGAGCCACTGTGTTTGGTGCCCATTCTTGTGTTTTTATTCTGGCGGCATGCATGGGAGATCACATGAGCTAGAGGGCCGTGGACTGTTATCTACATTTCAAGCTGAGACATTAAAAATACATCTGTCATATGTATGTACAACTATATGTAGCTGTGAGCATATATATATATACTTCTTGGACAAGAGAATGACAATAATATACATGAGTCATTTTTGCAAAATGGATTCTATTTGCTTAATCAAACTTTTCTTTCCAACAGTCTATCGAAGTCCAGACCAACTGTGCAGATAGGACGCCCATCCGGAAGAACGGGAAACATTTTCTTCCTCACCTTTGGAAAGTTAAAAAAAAAAGTATTAAATTTTTTCAATGTGAGATCTATATTCTAGAAGCACTCTACAATATGAGCAAATAATGTCTTTTTCACTGATTATATGCAATTCTTTAGACACGTTACTATTTAAAATTTCTCTTTCCCCCCATCTTTAACGTTCTTTTTTTTTTTTGAGTTGGTGTCTCACTCTGTTGCCCAGGCTGGAGTGCAGTGGCATGCTTACGACCACCACAGCCTCGACCTGCTGGGCTCAGGCGATCCTTCTGCCTCAGCCTTCCAAGTAGCCGGAACTACAGGCATGCAACACCACGTCCAGCTAATTTTTTGATTTATTGTAGAGGCAACGTCTCACCAAGTTGCCCAGGCTGGTCTTGAACCCCTAGGTTCGGGCAATCCACTCTCCTTAGCCTCCCAGTGCTGAATTTTTGGCATGAGCCACTGTGCAGGCCCAGAAATTATTCGCTACAAATAAACAAAGTTGTCAGAATATAAAAATTCCTTCACTGTTCTAAACACTACTTTCTCATACCATACTTCAATGTTACAAATCAGTATCTGCTCTTGAACATTGTTTATTTTCTTTCTCTATCAGACAATTCCCAAATACAGTTCAAAGCACAACTAAATATTTTTGACAATAAGGATAATTTTTTTATTCTTTTAAAACAGAAGCTTTCATGCAACTTGGAATCTAAAACCAATAGATTTATGGTAAACCTCAAAACTAGAACAAAACAAATAAAAACAATGTTTTAACCGCTTCAAAATCAGGTTTATAGTCGGGCTCGGTGGCTCAGCCTATAATCCCACATCTTGGGAGGCTGAGATGAGTGGATTGCCTAAGCCCACGGGTTCGAGACCCGCCTGGGCAACTTGGTGAGACCTCATCTCTACAATAAATAAAAAAATTAGCCAGGCGTGGTAGCACGCGCCTGTAGTTCCAGCTACTCGGAAGGCTGAGGCGGAAGGATCGCTGGAGCTCAGCAGGTCGAGGCTGCGGTAGCGGGGAGCGGCTGCTGCACTCCAGTTTTGGCACAGTGAGACTCCAACTCAAAAAAAAAAAATTTTTTTTTTTGACATACAATTCATATGCCACAAAATTCTCCTTTTAAGTGTACAATTCAGTGTTTTTAATATATGCACAAGGCTTGTGCATGGGTTTTTGTGAGCACACAGGTTTTCATCCTCGTGGATAAATTAAATTTCATATTGCCTTTCCAGAGAACTTTCTGTGAATTCACACATATATATGCATCACAGCTGAATCTCGTGCAGAGAAGCCTTTTCAAATTCTAAATGAACAAAGTCTATAGTTACAAGCATTTTCATTTCTTTTTTTTAACTGTCTAATTTCATCTGTGGATTAAACGGCTATATAACAAATTACCACAAACTTAGTGGCTTAGAACAATACATATTTGTTATTTTACAGTTTCTGTGGATCGGGAGATCAGGAATTATTGTTTCAGAGTCCTCAAAGGGCTGAAAGCAAGATGCTGGTAGGGCTGAAGGCTGGAGTGGAGAGGGATCCGCTTCCGAATCTGTGTGCCGTTGGACAGAACCCAGTTCAAGGCTGCCGGCCTGGCCGTCTCTGTTTTCTACTTCCCGTTGGGCTCAGGTCCTTCCCACATCTCATCTCTCACCTCTGCCGTGTGGCATGAGGAAGCCAGAGACCATACTAAATGGTGACAGTATGGTGACAGTGTGGTGGCTTGCTTCATCCAAGTGTGCGAGCAGAGAAGGCACCAAGTGTCTGCGAGCGAGACAGAAGGCACGATCTCCTGGAACTACCAGCACCGTTTTATTCCACTGGCTAAAAATAACTCATTAGGTGAACCTCAAAGGGAGGTGATTATACAAAGGTGTAAATTTCTGGTGGAGCAAATTACAACAGCAAGGACTCCCGAGAGTCTGTCTTCCACAATCCGCAAGAAGAACTTCTAGAAAGCTGGAGGAAGAGATGCCATTAAGGGATGGACAACTGGGCGCTGCTGATGTGTTTCAAGTGAGGTGGCCTGACTTCTGAGAAGAAAGAGAACCACATGATTGTAAACATTTCCCTAGACTGAAATGCACACAGTGTTCATTTAGAATGAATGGTAATATTCTGAGTATAAGTTTTGTGACACAAAAATTCAGCTGTGTTTGCAGGTTTGGTGGGACCCTGCCATGTGTAGACAATGCTACTGGCAGCTATTCATCTTCCCTAGGTAAATAAGGACCACAGAAAAGCTGTGCTGAGATAGGGTGCACCTGTTCCTGCCCTGAGCGACCGTTCTCTTCCGATAAGGCTCAGTATCCTCGACACATTAAATCATGCACTTATATCAGGCATGTGTGTGTGCATTCTCTTTCCAACCCAGTCTGAAGATGATCAAAAAGCCTGTGACTGGTTTGGCCTATTTTCCAATGGGTTCTTGGCTTTCCCCCTCCTTATTCACTTCTAAAGAGCATTAGACCACATATGTATTGTGACTAAATGATAATATTCAGCTCTGTAAGCTGCAACCTAGTTTGTGAGTAAAGAATATCCAGAGAAGCAACTTTCAGCTCTTGCTTGAGTCGTAGAGTTGAGATTCCGATTTTACATAGAGGAATACTGCATGGCTAACTTTTCTGGGGAGCCAAGCTGACTTGCTGTAAGTTCTATCTCAAACAGAAGGGGAACACCCAATTTGTGAACTCTGCAGAGACTCAACAGGCAGGGCAGGGTGAGTTAACATCTGTGATGCCAGCGGAGGAGCACCCTATACTTCCTAGCAGTGTCAACTGGATGTTACTTGTTTAGGGACTGCTACTGCACTCTGAGCTGTCGTCTTACCTTACACAGATGAAACCGGCGGCTCTGAGCAGCTCATGACACCTGCTTGAAATTTAATTCGGGCCCTTAATAGGTGTTTATTATGAGGAGCTTGATGCTGCTTAGCAGAGGGGGGGTAACTAGCTTAGTCTTTAAGCTAATGTTTTGCAAGAGTCCCCAAACCAACAGAAAGAAAAACGTTTTACATCAGGAGCTGATACAGTCAGGCAGACACCAATACTCATGCATATATGCCCAGAGATCCGAGAAACGATTCTTATCCTTACTAGATTCAGTGTAATCTGATGTTTGAGTCCTTCTATTTTAAAAAATTTTCTGAATGTGATTCACTAAATTAATTCCATCCACTACCAGGTGGCAATCTGAATGAAGGATGTTGTTATAAACTTCACCCAAAATCAGATACCATAAACACTGCTTTCAAGGAGATGGAGGGGGGAAGAGGTATTTGTGTTGTTTGCCCTGATGGTCGTGTCCCCTTCAGCACCAGGAAGTGGTTCTTCCACTCTTGCTTCTGGCATCTCACATGTGGGCAACGTTGGCTATTATCTTCAGGGCCTTGGTAACGAAGTGCCCCTGATGAGGATAGATATCCTTCATCGGTTCTAGCAGATTTCAGCCATTTTCTTCATACTGTCCTGTCCCACGCTCTCTCTTCTTTCAGAACTTCCATTAGTAAGCCCACGTGCGGTGCCTTCCTTTTGTCTACTATGTCTCTACCCACTCTCGTTTCTCCATGCCGAATGCTGCATAATTCCTTCTGACCTGTCTTTCGGTTTACATTCTCTCTTAAGCTGCTAACCCATCAATGCTTTGAATTTTTATAAGTTTTGTTTACTCACATAGATAAGAGACCAGAAGCAAACAACCTTTAAAGGCCAAACTAATTCTAAAGTTTAATAGTGAAATTTCCCTATACATTTAAAGGACTTACATATCCTATATGAAATTATTTAAAAATATCTCTGTTATTAGGATCCTTTAGGTTGGTCTCTTTTAGATCTTTTTTTTTTTTTGAGTTGGAGTCTCCCTCTGTTGCCCAAACTGGAGTGCAGTGGCCGCTCCCGGCCGCCGCAGCCTCGACCTGCTGGGCTCCGGCGATCCTTCCACCTCAGCCTTCCGAGTAGCCGGAATTACAGGCATGTGCTACCACGCCCGGCTGATTTTTTTATTTATTGTAGAGATGAGGTCTCGCTGCCCAGGTGGGTCTTGAACCCGCGGGCTCAAGCAATCCACTCACCTCAGCCTCCCAAAGGCACGGGATGACAGGCTGAGCCACCGAGCCCGGTTCTTTTAGATCTTTTAATCACCGGACACTTAACTTATAGGAGCCACTTGTGTGCCTGCATGATCTACATTACATTAAACATACTGGTCTTGTAAGAGGACTATTAGGCTAAATATTTTGAAACCATATTACCATTCTATTGAAAGCTATGCTTTATTTATTCTTTTTTTGAGTTGGAGTCTCACTCTGTCGCCCAGCCTGGAGTGCAGTGGCATGCTTCTGGCCACCACAGCATCAACCCTGCTGGGCTCTAGTGATCCTTCTGCCTCAGCCTTCCAAGTAGCCTGAACCACAGGAGCACGCTACCACGCCCAGCTAGTTTTTGATTTATTGCAGAGACGAGGTCTTGCCAAGTTGGCTGGGTGGATCTCAAACCCCTGGGCTCAGGCAATCTACTCGCCTCAGCCTCCCAAAGTGCTGGGATGATAGGCTGAGGCACCAAGCCTGGCCAAAAGCTATGCTTTAATTATGCTGGCGCGGTGGTTCATGCCTGTCATTC
>NW_007247279.1:273486-295570 GCF_000164805.1 Carlito syrichta | reverse complement strand
CTCTACAATAAATCAAAAATTAGCTGGGTGTGGTAGCGCGTGCCTGTAGTTCCGGCTACTTGGAAGGCTGAGGTGGAAGGATCACCCGAGCCTAGCAGGTCGAGGCTGCAGTGGCTGTGAGTGTGCCCCTGCACTCCAGGCTGGGCAACAGAGTGAGACGAGACTCCAACTCAAAAAAAAAAGAAAAGAAAAAGAAAGCTATGCTTTAATTTAAAAAGACATATATCTTTCTTAAAGTTCTGGTTAATTTCACAGCGATAAAAATAAGGTTAGCTTTGGCAGAATAAGTTAAAAATAGCATATAAAAGCAAATCTATAATTTAGAATAACTATATTACTAAAAATATACATGAAATATTCTTATTTTGGATGTTGTGACAAAAACGCTACATTGGCTATAGAAATGTACCATTCAGATTGCAGAACTGAGATGAGAATAGTCCTCCTTCATCATGAGAAAGACGTAATGGAAGAAAACAGATTTGGCTGGGCGTGGTGGCTCATGACTATAATCCCAGCACTTTGGGAGGCCAAGGCGAGAGGACTGCCTCAGCCCACGGGTTCGAGACCAGCCTGGGCAACTTGGGAGACGTCAAAAAATTAGCTGGGCGTGGTGGCACATGCCTGTAGTTCCAGCTGCCTGGAAGGTTGAGGCCTGAAGGTCGACGCTGCGGTGGCCATGGGCATGCCACTGCACTCCAGCCTGGGAGGCAGAGTGAAGACTCCAACTCAAAAAAAAAAAGAAAAGAAAAGAAAAAGAAAACAGATGCAGATAAACTATGAATACTATGTATGAAGTATGTCATAACAAAATTAAGCCTGAATCTCATCAGACCTCTAGGTCAGAGGTCCTCAATATGGGTCCCAGGTGAGGAGCACCAGCACCAAAATGTTAAAAATGCAGTCTTGCGCCGGAAGCTGGGATGGGGTTCGGTAATCGAAGTTTCAGTAAGTGAACCAGAGGACCCTGATATCTGCTCAGTTTTGAAGGCAGCACTAAATCTGTCAGTTTAACTGAGATTTAGAAGGGACGTAGGAACATGTTACAGAGCACCAATGAGATGAAGCAAGCCAGTCAGAAGTGAAGTATCTAGGCATTCTGGGTCTACTGATGTCTGTCAGGTATTTTCCCCCCACCCTGTGTCGGGATTGAATCAGCAGTCTAATTTCCTCTTTCTAGGCAACTGGACCAAGTTCATCGCTACCCTGAAATATCAAATCCAGAACACGGCACTGCTAGAGGACAGACGACTTGCTATAGCTAAAACAACAACAAAACTTAAGGAACATCAACCAAATGCAACGTATGAGTCCTACCTAGGATGCTATAAAAAGACATCTGCGACAACCCAGGAACAATGAACATGAAGTGATACAGGTGACAGAGGAGTGCAATAAACACTGAAGAATGCATTGCAGGATGAAACAACGTGTGGGATTTGCTTTCATCTCTAGCTCTTGGCCGGGCTCGATGGCTCAGCCTGTAGTTCCGGCTACTTGGAAGGCTGAGGCGGAAGGATCGCCGGAGCCCAGCAGGTCGAGCCATCAAGCCTGGCCGAAACCATGATTCTTAAGATGCAGTTTGAATTATGTAACCACAGCAGCTATATGTGAAACATTTCAAAGGAGTTTATGACATCACAGTGTTAAATCTATTTGACACGAAAACCTACACTCCAGCTATAGGCCAGTTTTAGAGCTGCATTCACCTGGAAGGTGGACTGCTGGATATGAACTAAGCCTGGGGCCATCTGACTCTGCTGTCCCTAGGCTCTTTAGGGGCGGGAGGGGGGAAGGGAGTGAAGTAGGAACCAGTCAATACATGTTAAAAAAAAGTATGCACTTTGGGAGGTGGAAGCGGGAGGACTGCCTGAGTCCAGGGGTTCGAGACCAGACTGGACAACTTGGTGAGACGTCTCTACAATAAATCAAAAAGTTAGCCAGGCTTGGTGGTGCACACCTGTGGTTCCAGCTACTTGGAAGGCTGAGGCAGAAGGATTGCCTGAGCTCAGCAGGTCGAGGCTGTGGTGGCCACTGCACTCTAGCCCGGGCGACAGAGTGAGACTCTTACTCAAAGAATAAAACAAAATAAAAAATAAAATAAAAGTAATTAAAAAGTATGCTATAAAACAAAACAAAAGGCTGGTGTTAGAGAAATGAGTTAAACATGGATTTTTAGTAGCTTCTGGTTAAACATGGCAGAACACACGTTTTTCTTTTCTTTCTCCTGAAAGCTCTCCCTTCCCCCCACAAAATGACAAAAAAGGAGGGACCAGGACAGGATTTTGGTTAAGTGCTTTTAACAAAACACCTCAAAACCCAACACTTAAGCACAAATCCAATTTTCAGAGCTAAAAGATCAAAATGAGCATTTGATTGTATTTTGTTGAATGCCAAGATTATATAAATGTACTACAGTGGTCTCAAAATGTTAAAAAGTCAGCTTTTCACAGTTTGGGCAACATTGCGAGACCATGTCGCTACAAAAAATATTTTAAAAACGACCCAAGTGTGGTGGTGCATACTTGCAGTCTCAGCTACTCGGGAGGCTGAGACAGAAAGATCACCTGAGCTCAGAGGTCAAGGCTATCATGAGCTGTGATTGTGTCACTGCACTTCAGCTTGGGCGAAAGAGTGAGATCCCAACTCAATAATACAAAAAAGATCAGTTTTTGAAATCTAGTCACAGCCTACACATATGATAGAAATCACTCTAAATGAAGATTTAAAAGTCATACGTACAAAATTTCAACCACAGCAAACGTTTAGTTTAAGGTTTAAGTCAAAAGCTGTGAGGCTCTCCTTTCACCCACCTTGAGCGATTGCAGCAAGTTTTCCCTTTTCTTCAGGGCTGAGCTGCAACATTGTATGTATAACAGGAAGAAGCCTCTCTCTTTCACTACCTGGTTTCAGAAAAATGAACTGTAGCAAGACATTCTTCAAATATTCCAGGTTAGCTACGGACTTTTCTCGTTCTTGATTTCTTTCCAATCTTCTTATTTCACTTTTGAGAAGCTGGTGTTAGAGAAATAAGTTAAACATGGATTTTAGGAGCTTCTGGTTAAACATGGCAGACTGAACACGTATATTTTTCTTCTCTTTCTCCTGAAAAGTCTCCCTTTGGCCACAAGATGACGACAAAGGAGGGACCAGGACAAGAAAAAAAGAGCGGATGAGAAATATCAAGACATCTCAAGAAGACAGGAAGCAGATAAGTGGAGGTGACTTAGTCCAGGTTACCAAGCCCCAATGACAGGAGAGGAGCATCCTGTGTAAATACCCAGTTCCTGCTTCAGAAGTGTGGATCCGAAAATGGGTTGAAAGCTAGAGGACTGACAGAAAGTCTACATGAGGAACAGCTGGAGCCATGGGCTGGTTCCACAATGCACCCTCTGCCTTCTACTCTCTCCAGAAACTGAGGCAGAGGGGCTTAGGGCTCCAGGATAACAGACACACTGTGAGGCACATGAGAGGCTAAAGTGAACATCTACAACCTCTACTAACCCCTGTCTCTTCTGTGCTCCCAGAGTCCCTTGCAGTTCAGAGGTCCACAGTGAACAGCACTCAACCAACACAAGTTGAATTAAAGACACAGTGAAAACTCAGAAATGTAAGATAATACAAAATACTTCCAGAAAAATGGGGCAAAGGATGACATGAAAAAGGTAACAAGCTGGACTCGGCTCGGTCTGTAATCCCAACGCTTTGGGAGGCCGAGGTGAGTGGAATGCCTAAGCCCGTGGGTTTGAGATCCGCCTGGGCAACTTGACAAGACCTCATCTCTACAACAAATCAAAAACTAGCCAGGTGTGGTAGCGCGCGCCTGTAGTTCCAGCTACTTGGAAGGCTGAGGCAGAAGGATCGCCGGAGCCCAGGAGGTTGAGGCTGCGGTGGCCGGGAGCGGCCACTGCACTCCAGTCTGGATGACAGAGTGAGATTCCAACTCAAAAAAAAAAAGAAAAGAAAAAGGTAACAGCATGTTAAAGTCTTTGAGGAAGACTTCCAGGTTAAAATGAAGTTGTAGCTTTTGTTATATTTTCATCATTTTAGGTTAGTCCATGAAAGTTAGCTAACTCTGTCCTAAAACCTAGGGCCATTTACTTATTATTATTTTTTTTTGAGTTGAGTCTCAATCTGTCTCCCAGGCTGGAGTGCAGTGTACGTAGGGCCATTTTAAAAAGTGACAGGTCAGGCACAGTGGCTCACACTTGTAATCCCAGCACTTTGGGAGGCCAAGGCAGGAGGATTGCTTGAGGTCAGGAGTTCAAGATCAACCTGGGAAACATAGCAAGACCCTGTCTTTTATTTTATTTTATTTGAGTTGGAGTCTCACTCTGTCGCCCAGACAGGAGTGCAGTGGCCGCTCCCAGCCACCGCAGCCTCGACCTGCTGGGCTCCGGCGGTCCTTCCGCCTCAGTCTTCCAAGTAGCTGGAACTACAGGTGCGCGCTACCATGCCCGGCTAATTATTTTTTGATTTATTGTAGAGATGAGGTCTCGCCAAGTTGCCCAGAGGGATCGCGAACCCGCAGGTTCAGGCAATCCACTCAACTCAGCCTCCCAAAGTGCGGGATGACAGGCTGAGCCACTGAGCCCGGCTAAGACCCTGTCTTTTATTTATTTATTATTATTTTTTTTATCTTTGAGTTGGGGTCTCACTCTGTCACCCAGACTGGAGTGCAGTGGCCGCTCCCGGCCACCGCAGCCTCGACCTGCTGGGCTCCGGCAATCCTTCCGTTTCAGCCTTCCAAGTAGCTGGAACTACAGGCATGCGCTACCACGCCCGGCTAATTTTTGATTTATTGTAGAGATGAGATCTCGCCAAGTTGCCCAGGCGGGTCTCGAACCCGTGGGCTCAGGCAATCCTCTCACCTCAGCCTCCCAAAGGCGTGGGATTACAGGTTGAGGCACCGAGCCCGGCTGACCCTGTCTTTTAAAACAACAACAAAAACAGTAAAAAAGATGGAGGAATCATGTAAGAGTATATATTTATGGACATAAAACATTTAAATAAGTTACTCAGGCTCACTGGGCTAGAGGTTTGTTAGATGTGATAATGTTTTGACTACTGAGAAAATGTTATTTTACAGAGATGCATACTGAAGCATTTAGTAGTGGGAATGTCATGATATATATAATTTACTGTGAATAACTGAGTAATCCAGCTTTAAAACAGTTAACCTGACAATTAATCTGGCTCTGCACAGAGCCAGGACAGATTTATTTAGAGAGCAGAGGGCAGGGGCAAGCACAGTCTCTTTTCAGCAGACATGCGTTTGACTTTTGCTCCACCATTTACCAGCTTCAATTTTCCTCTCGGCCTGTGCTTACGAGATTATATCCTCCATGTAAACCAAGGCTTGGGTCCTGAGAACTGCTTGGTAAGTTGTATGACTATATTCTGAGAGGTGATTTATCAGCAAGCGTGGATGGAAATAACACATCTGATTAAGGCTTAACTGCTCTGCAACACCCCTATGTTTCTGGTGTCGATTATAACAGGAAAAACTGCCTATGCCACTTTGCCATCTCTTACAAATTGTGGTAAGTAGTTCAGAACCATAAATATCAGCAGAATGATATTGAACGAGGCATGCTCTACTGTTTATCTTTAGAATCCAAAGACTCATGCTCATTTAAGTTTTACTTAAGCATATATAGAACAATGACTTCTGAACATCTAATTTCTAAACATATTATGGTGTCTTAGAAAAAGCAGGAATTGGCTGGGTACAGTGGCTCATGCCTGTAAACCCAGCACTTTGGGAGGCAGAGGCGAGAGGACTGCCTGAGCCCAGGGGTTCGAGACTAGCCTGGGAAACTTGGTGAGACCTCATCTCTACAATAAGTAAACAAAAATTTAGCTGGGAGCGGTGGCCTGTGCTTTGAGTTCCAGCTACTAGGAAGGCTGAGGCGGAAGGATCACCTGAGCCCATCAGGTCGAGGCTGCAGTAGCCGTGAGCATGCCACTGTACTCCAGCCTGGGCGACAGAATGAGACTCCTACTCAAAAAAAGAAACAAAAGAAAAAAAATGGAATTTAAAAATAGACTTACTGCTGGGTGGGGTGGGTCACACCTGTAATCCCAGCACTTTGGGAACTAAGGCAGGAGGACAGCTTGAGGCCAGGAGTTCAAGACCAGCCTGGTCAACACAGTGAGATCCTTCTTAAAAAATTATTTTAAATTAAAAAACAAAAAAGCCAAACGTGATGGCACACATCTGTAGGCCCAGCTACTCAGATGGCTGAGGTGGGAGGACTGTTTGAGCCCAGGAGTTCAAGGCTGCAGCGAGCCAGGATTGTGCCACTGCACTCCAACCTGGGCAACAGAGCAAGACCGTCTCAAAAAACAAACACAAACACAAAACCCAAAACAGTCTTTATGCAATATTTAGAAAAGCAATATTTCTCATTATCAGGAATCCAACGTAAAGAACAAAGGCATGAGGGATGCATCCGGAATATAAATGTTTAAATTTGGGTGCATGTATATGGGGAGGGTCAGGAAAACCAAACCGGCGGTGTTCGTGGTGGCCACATTTTCTGACTCACCTTAATCTGCTCCATAAGGATGGCATTGGTTGCTTCCGTTTCCCGAAGAAGGCCATTTAAGTGATCTGCACTTTTTGTGGTGGAACTGAGCTTCTGAACCAATTCTTCTTTGGTGAGTTCAGCATGCCATAAAGGAGGCTCTGCAAGATGTTGTTCCAAGAATTAATTTTCAAAATCAGTGATTACAAAGATTCAAAATAAGAAAAACTCTAATTTTTACAAGCCCTATGGTCCCAGCTCCGAAATCTGTCAGTAATGCATTTTTACACCCTATCATTAGTCTCACTACACATCCTCTTTCCACCTACTAATGTTCCAAGAACATATGAGATTTCACTTACAAACGAGGGAAGCATTAGCATTCACTGGTTACTTGTATCATGGGCCTGCATAAGAATCTTCTATGAGCCAGGCTTGGTGGCTCACCCTGTAATCCCGCGCCTTGGGGAGGCTGAGGTGAGTGGATCGCCTGAGCCCATGGGTTCGAGACCCGCCTGGGCAGCGAGACCTCATCTCTACAATAAATCAAAAAATCGGCTGGGCATGGTAGCGCATGCCTGTAATTCCAGCTACTTGGAAGGCTGAGGCGGAAGGATCGCCGGAGCCCAGCAGGTCAAGGCCGGGAGCGGCCACTGCACTCCAGTGTGGGTGAAAGAGTGAGACTCCAACTCAAAAAAAAAAAAAAGACTCTTCTATGAAGTAGGATACGTATCATTATTCCAACTTGATAGATGAGGAAGAAGCAGGCTCAGAGTCAACAAGTAGTTCTGGCAAAAGTTACCAAGCCAAGTCTGCCGTCAAGGCTGCTGCCACTCTGTCATGATGTCTCCACGTCACCAAAACTAACTTGGAGTGAAGGAACCATGACTTGCAGTCTCTACCCCACATAGTCAGTGACCGTGAGTACAAATGGCCCTCGCTTCTGGTTCTAGGTGATCCCAAAACCAGAAAGATGATAGTTCCCCCTGAATTAGGAACAGTGATATTCATGGCAGGTAACGGTAAAACACACCAGAACTTCACGAGTTTGCACTCAGATGTCCCCTGAGGGGACATAAAAAGATTGCTGGTGATTGTACAGAAAAACTTATGCCAGTGCAAATTTTTCAAAAACGACATGTTTCCTTGAAGATTTACATTCAAACTGCATGAAAAGGCAAACAAAGAGATGGAATTTATACTGAGACAGGATTCATCAGTTGAGAAGTGGTTTTTAGGAATCATGAGTATGTCCGTCCACACTGTCTTTGAACAACAGACTGCACCATAAATTGTATATTACTAATGTGCATGAATAGAAGAACACCAGGTAGAAGACGTCAAACAAATGACTATTCCCCAACCTGTTATCAGTGAACCTGCAATGTATGCTGGTGACTATTTCACGTTATCACATATTTTAAGATATAAAATTTTGATTTTCATAAATAAGTTCCTCAATGTCCAAAATTCCTATATAAGCCAAGTATCATTACAATGTAATGACTGGTTCCAACGCTAAACTATTTAATATGAAGTGATTCGTTTTTCACTATTTGTAAACAAGTGAGGTCGAATTGCTGGTAGGTGATCCGTGAGATGTCTCCGAGTGCAAAGGGTTAATAAGGCAAATTTAGCAAGAGGAATAAACCGAAATTGTGAGCTTCTTGGGAGGTGAGAGAATAGTTTATCCTACTTCCTAATACCTCTGTAGAAACTCCAACCACCTATTTCTGGTTCAAGCTAGTGCAAAGTTAACATTTTATTTTAAAAAAGACTTGTTTCATAAATTTTCCATTTGAAGAGATAGTGGAATACTGAAAGAAATTTTACTGGAGCAGCGCAAAAAAGTATATATAATTTAGACAAATCTGAAATTAAATAAGAATTCAGTTAAACAAAACTGTGAAATTAAATAGGATAAACAAATTCATACAGAGCACCATACCAAGTTTAGTTTCAGGAGAATTAAGCAGCTGCTCTAAAGACTGTGTGTGCGTGCTAGCGGAAGACACAGACTCAGTATCCGTCGTCTCCATGCCTTCTCCCTCTTCCCGGGTCACAGTGTGCATGTCCAGAAGGGGAAGGTCTGTGTTTCTCCTTTCTCGAAGGTTCTTCGAAGCTTGATGGGAAGAAGCTGGGCCTGTTACATTTTTTAAAAAGAAGGGTAAGTGTGAGATTGTTCCAAAATCAATGGATACAGCCTTAACGGAGATACACAGTAAAATTAAAATGTCAAGTGACTTTGCAACCTGCCTGGGCAACTTGGCGAGACCTCATCTCTACAATAAATCAAAAAAATTAGCTGGGCGTGGTAGCGTGCGCCTGTAGTTCCAGCTACTTGGAAAGCTGAGGTGGAAGGATCGCCGGAGCCCAGCAGGCCGAGGCTGCAGTGGCTGGGAGCATGCCACTGCACTCCAGTCTGAGTGAGTGAGACTCTAACTCAAAAAAAAAAAAGTCAAGTGACAAGTAAAAGGTGTATGAAGAAAGAACTGCTAAAACAGTTCTTAAAATTTAGTCA
Source organism: Carlito syrichta (assembly GCF_000164805.1). NCBI lineage: Eukaryota > Metazoa > Chordata > Mammalia > Primates > Tarsiidae > Carlito > Carlito syrichta. Next base: position 286,519 of record NW_007247279.1, on the reverse strand, counting down.
CTAAACTTTTTTCTTGTTGTTTAGTTGGAGTCTCACTCTGTCGCCTAGGCTGGAGTGCAGTGGCACCATGGCCACCGCAGCTACGACCTGCTGGGTTCAGGTGATCCTTCCACCTCAGCCATCCAAGCAGCTGGAACTACAAGCACATGCCAGTATGCCTGGCTAATTTTTTGATTTATTATAGAGATGAGGTCTCGCCAAGTTGCCCAGGCTGGTCTTAAAACCCTGGGCTCAGGCAATCCTCTAGCTTCCATCTCCCAAAGTGCTGGGAGTATACAGGTGTGACCCATCGCATCTGGCTTGCTTAGTCACTGAAATTTTAACCACTTAGTTTTAGCAGAAGCTATAAATTAAGTGCTACTAGCTAGCTAATATAAACTCTTAGATAACACAAAACTCAATACTGTATTACTTATTATTTTTTGAGTCGGAGTCTCACTCTGTTGCCCTGGCTGGAGGGCAGTGGCATGTTCGTGGCCACCGCAGCCTCGACCTGCTGGGCTCAGACGATTCTTCCACCTCAGCCTTCCAAGTAGCTGGAACTATAGGCATGTGTCACCATGCCCGGCTAATTTTTCTTGATCTTTGTAGTGAGGAGATCTCGTCAAGTTGCCCAGGCTGGTCTCGAACCTGTGGGCTCAGGCAATCCTCTCACCTCGGCCTCCCAAAGTGCTGGGATTATAGACGTGAGCCACCATGCCAGGCCTAGTATTATTATTTTTATTAATTCAGGGCAAAGGTCATACTGTTGCTAAATACTGGTAAAAAAGAAAAAACTAGATATATTTGTTTCTCTGGATTAGACACTTCCGATGGCCGCACACTTCCAGACTCAGCACACAGCCTGAAGTCGGCTCACCAGACATTCTTGATCAGTGCCCTATGCCCTTCACCTCTGATGGTAACACTGCCACACGTGCCTGCAGTGTTCAGACAAGAGTCCAACATCCAGTGCAGGAAACTAATCATGTACATTGTCTGGACAAGGCTTTCCTGCTTGCGAACAGTGACATAAGTAGTTGCACAGAACTGTAAAGTTTATAAGATATTTTCAAATACATCAGTTTACTGACCCCCCAAATTTGAAGCTTAGAGAAATGTAATGACTTTGCTCAAGGTCTCATAGCTGAGTTAGAAATCAGAATTCTAACCTAGATTTTTCAACTTCAAATTTCATTTTTTGTTTTTGAGTTGGAGTGTCACTCTGTTGCCCAGACTGGAGTGCAGTAGCCGCTCCCGGCCACCGCAGCCTCGACCTGCTGGGCTCCAGTGATCCTTCCACCTCAGCCTTCCAAACATCTGGAACTACAGGCGTGCGTTACCACGCCCGGTTGATTTTTGATTTATTGTAGAGATGAGGTCTCGCCAAGTTGCCCAAGGCAGGTCTCGAACCTGCGGGCTCAGGCAATCCACTCACCTCAGCCTCCCAAAGGTGCGGGATTACAGGTTGAGCCACTGAGCCTGGCAAATTTCATTTTTTTTTTTTTGAGTTGGAGTCTCACTCTGTCACCCAAATTGGAGTGCAGTGGCCACTTCTGCTTCCCACCACTGCAGCCTCGACCTGCTGGGCTCCGGTGATCCTTCTGCCTCAGCCTTCCAAGTAGCTGGAACTACAGGCGCTACCATGCCCAGCTAACATTTTGATTTATTGTGGAGATGAGGTCTTGCCAAGTTGCCCAGGCGGGTCTCGAACCCGCGGGCTCAGGCATTCCACTCACCTCGGCCTCCCAAAGTGCTGGGATTACAGGCTGAGCCACCAAGCCTGGCTTCAAATTTCATTTATTTTCCATTCCATGAACTTGCCTCCCTGTCCTTTCAAACCTTAGTTAGCCCCCTGGTTGCCCTTTGTGGGGTTTTGATATTCCACTGACTGCTTGTTACATGGCTGACTCCTAGATTATAATCTCTTGTGTGACCTGTTTTTCCCTGGTTGAGTACTTCTTCTGTTGACTCTTGGCATATGTTAAACTCTCCTGAAATTGGTTTCTGACCCTGACAAATGATCTGTGGCCGCCAATGCTTCAGTGATAGTATTTTCCATGGGAAAGAAAACACGATCAGCTTACTGCTAAAATACAGCCCAGTCATTCCCATCTCTTCCTGGAAGTAGGAAGGATGATACTGGGTGTGGTTAAACTAAAATGCCACTTTGTTAGAAATGTGAAAGGGAAGAAGATGAATTGGCCAAGCAATTCTACAAGTTCCATGCACACTGAGTATTTCTAAGCCTCTTGCTCTCTCTCTAATGTTTCCAATATAGATCTATTTGACGACTAACAATGGAGAACCCCAAAGAGATCTGGTCAATATCAGAATTAGGACACATGTCATGAGACGAACAGAATATATTTAAGTCAGAGAAAAATAAATGCTCCTTTTACATGAAGGGCAATAAATAAGGGAATGAAAATGGAAAGTCAGTATACAAAGTAGTTGTGTAGATTTCTGTGAGGATAATCAGGAAGGGATCAGATGGTTCAAATGTCTTCCTGGTAAGCAGATCCAAAACTCATTAATCACAAAACTGACGCTGGTTACCACCTTGCTCCTCTTCTCTTTCTTATGAATTTATGAAGACTGTATGTAACACAAACACATAAAAAACAAACACTCCCACAGGTGCACACATACTTCTTGCGGTGGGTTCGTTCCTGAGCTGGAAGAGCTGTGCTTCCACCTTGGAGAGCTGCTGCTGTAAAGTCTCCACCGTCTTTCTGTGCTCTTCCTGCAAATGTCGCACTTGATCTCGGAAGCTGTTTCGAAGAACCTCGTTCTGGGATGTTAGTTGACTCACAGTCTGTGCATGTTCAGACTTCATCATCATGTTCTCTGACTGTATTGAACACAGTCTGAAAGGTGAGAGGAATTTAGTTAATAGAAAACCTTTTAGCCTTACGTGCGGACTCAGCCTTTGTCAACTGGGTTCTGCCAGAGGATTAGCTCTAACACCTCTCCTGAATGTATGGACCACCAGCTTGTCTCCTAAATATCTACAATGTACTAGTTGTGTAACAACCCGGGGAGAACTGCCACTGGCTATTCAGTAGTTCAAGTCATTTTCTGTGTTCCACAGTTAAAGATGAAGAACCTCAGTCAGAAACTGTTGTATTTAGACAAGGAACTTCTTTCATGGTTCATCAAAAATAAGACTATAGGTGGGCGTGAGGGCTCCTGCCTGTAATCACAGAACCTTGGAAGGCTGAGGTGAGAGGACTGCCTAAGCCCATGGGTTCAAGACCAGCCTGGACAACTTGGCGAGACCTCGTCTCTACAATAAATCAAAAAATTAGCTGGGTGTGGTGGCGCATGCCTGCAGTGCCAGCTACCTGGAAAGCTGAAGCGGAAGGATTGCCTGAGCCCAGCAGGTCGAGGCTGCAGTGGCTGTGAACGTGCCACTGCACTCTAGCCTGGGTGACAAGAGTGAGACTCCTACTCAAGAAAAGAAAAAGAAAGAATAAAAAAGAAAGAAGACTATATTTAGAGCATAAAATAATTAAACTTTTAATTAGTCCACTTCTTCACGTTACCCTATGTGGTATCTCACATAAATACAATTGGTCTCCCTTTTCTCTATTACCCTGAAAAAAAAAATCAACTCTACTTTCTTTTTATTTATAAAAAAAACTTAAAGGAAAATACCCATTTTTGAATCAATTAATATGAAATACTTAGACAGAGACTTGGTTTACTATGGCTGTTTCCAAATCTCACTGCATATAAGAATCACTGGGGTAACTTGTTGAAAATATAGACATCTAGTTTTCATGTTACAGCCAATTGAATCAGAATTTCCAGTAGCGGTTCTAGGAATAGCCTATTTTTAGCTTCAAATGAGATTTTTATGCAGTCAGTCTGAAACTTCACTGAGAGCCAAAACTTTTTTTTTTTTGAGTAGGAGTCTCACTCTGTCGCCCAGGCTGGAGAGCAGTGGCACGCTCATGGCCACTGCAGTCTCAGCCTGCTGGGCTCAGGTGATCCTTCCTCCTCAGCTCCCACCTGTAATTCCAACATTTTGGGAGGCGGAGGCGAGAGGATTGCCTAAGTCCACGTGTTCGAGACCAGCCTGGGCAACTTGGTGAGACCTCATCTCTACAATAAATACAAAAATTAGCTGGGTGTGGTGGCATACGCTTGTGGTTCCAGCTACTTAAAAGGCTGAGGCAGAAGAATCACTTGATGCCAGTAGGTCATGGTTATGGTGACCGTGAGTGTGCCACTGTACCCAAGCCTGGGTGACAGAGGGAGACTCTAACTCAAACAAAACAAAACAAAACAAAATCTACCAAGAAAGTAAAGGAAGAGCGATTAGCCATCACAATAATTTTCTAAGGAGGATAAAAATTGTATTTTACAAGCCGGGCTCGGTGGCTCAGCCTATAATCCCGTGCCTTTGGGAGGCTGAGGTGAGTGGATTGCCTGAGCCCGCGGGTTCGAGACCTCATCTCTACAATAAATAAAAAATTAGCTGGGCGTGGTAGCGCATGCCTATAATTCCGGCTACTTGGAAGGCTGAGGCGGAAGGATCGCCGGAGCCCAGCAGGTCGAGGCTGCGGTGGCTGGGAGCGGCCACTGCACTCCAGTCTGGGCGACAGAGTGAGACTCCAACTCAAAAAAAAAAAAAAAAATTATATTTTACAGGAAGGGTAAAGCTTCTAGTTTTGGGGCAGTATCAATGACACTGAAGAATTTACCTACTTGAATGCTAGATGCTGAAACCCCCAACTGGAAGGGGAATAGTTGTGCTGATAGAAGTTCACTGTTCTCAATTGTTACTGGGGTGGTTACATTAATTGAAGCCTCTGGATAATGCAGATACTAACTGGTTGGCCTAATTACCACATTCCTCAGAAGCCATTTTCACCTTCCCATGCAGAGAAGGCATGAATATTAAAATATTTTAAAAAGTAGAGACTGTTTAAAAAAGGTTGTTTCTTCATACTTGGGCACAGAGAGTAGCAATAAATGTTAGTTTTTAATATAAAGAAGAAGAAAGGAAGACACTTAAAGATGTCACAAAATGCTAAGTTTCTAGTACTTAGAAGAGTGATTGGCACACAATAGGTGCTCAAAAAATATTTACTAAATGATTCAATTACTTTAGAGGCATCAATTATACTTTATTTGTGAAAGCAATGTAATGTGTAATAATTTTTCTAAGTAAAGAATTGTTGGAAATTTCGGATATAAATATCAAGCAAGCACCAGTAGTTTTAAGAAAACTGGTAGATCTTCCCTGAAACTTTTGGTTTACATGATTAACAAGAAATTATATTGCTTATTTATTTATTTATTTATTTATTTGTAGAAATGAGGTCTCACTAAGTTGCCCAGGCTGATCTTGAACCCGTGGGCTCAGGCAATCCTCTCACCTCAGCCTCCCAAAGTGCTAGGATTATAGGCATGAGCCACTGTGCCTGGCCAGAAATTATACTGTTAATAGATAATTAAGTCAAGAAAACCTAAGTGCTTTCAGTTTTCAGGTTAGCATATCAGATTAGACATGCATTAAAAGCATATCTGCGATGAAGAATCTTAACATCCTTGATGAAAGATGCTCAATGAAGAATTCCTTTCCTCAGTATAAGATAAAATACTACCACCCAATTCCTTTATCATGGGAGATCAAAGTTTTTTGTTTATAATAATCTATTTACATTGCCAATATTCCTAGCATCTATTTAAAGTATTATAACGATTGATAAAATATGACAAATTTAAGACACAGTTGTGAAGATAAATTGCATATTCTTTTTCACTCAGCAGCTATTTGAATGATTTCCTCTAGGAAGAAAAATGCTTATAACTTGACATCTGGGTTGAAAGGTGATTTTTTTTTTTTAAGAACATCCTGGCCATGAGGATACATGGCAGGAAGAATATTGGATGAGCAGATAAACATTAATTGTTCTTAAAAATGCAAAACTCAGCCAGGCTCGGTGGCTTAGCCTGTAATCCCGTGCCTTTGGGAGGCTGAGCTGAGTGTACTGCCTGAGCCCGCGGGTTAGAGACCCGTCTGGGCAATTTGACAAGACCTCATCTCTACAATAAATAAAAAATCAGCCAGGCGTGGTAGCGTGCGCCTGTAGTTCCAGCTACTTGGAAGGCTGAGGTGGAAGGATCGCCAGAGCCCAGCAGGTCGAGGCTGCGGTGGCCATTGCACTCCAGTCAGGGTGACAGAGTGAGACTCCAACTCAAAAAAAAAAAGCAAAACTCAAATGTAATCCAAAGGGGAGGGGCTCAAAGTAGATAAAGCAAAGTTACCAAGTCTTTAGATATGTCTACTTGTTATTTTCAAATCTATATTTATCCCAAGGACCAATACATCAGAAGCTCCAACAAAGAAATATGTTGCTGCCTGGTGTAGTGTTAGTGCTTCCAGCATTCTTACTTTTCCCGGAGTTCTGCCTCTTTGGATACGGTTTCCTGCAGCATCTTGTTGTGCCTTTCTAGGAGAGTATCATGTTCAGTCTGTAATGTTTGAAGTTCAGATGCACTGATCTGTAAGTTATTCTGGCTATCTTGTAATTTGATTTTTAGTTGATCAATCAGCATTTCCAGATGTTCCCTAAAATAGAAACACACAGTTTAAAAAAAATTTTTTAAAGAAGTGAATCTGAGCCGGGCTGGGTGGCTCAGCCTGTAATCCTGCGCCTTTGGGAGGCTGAGGTGAGTGGATATTGCCTGAGCCCGCGGGTTCGAAACCCACCTGGGCAAACTGGTGAGACCTCATTTCTACAATAAATCAAAAATTAGCCAGGCATGGTAGCGTGTGCCTGTAGTTCCAGCTACTTGGAAGGCTGAGGCGGAAGGATTGCCGGAGCCCAGCTGGTCGAGGCTGCGGTGGCCGGGAGCAGCCACTGCACTCCAGTCTGGGCAACAGAGTGAGACTCCGACTCAAAAAAATATATAAATAAATAAAGAAGTGAATCTGATATTGCGGCTTCAAAGATATTTTGATCATTTAATCTTTCATAGCATATTCTTGCTATTATTATGGATGATTCTAAATGAAATATAATAATCATAGGAGGTCAAGACTAGGATTAAATATAATACAAAAGATGTTACAGTCAGATTTCAAATATCAGGTCCTAAAGACTTACAAAACTCTAAAAAAATTTTTTAAACTTCATATTCAAAGAGTAGACCATTAAGTGGCATTGAAATAGCTTTTTTTTTTTTTGAGTCAGTGTCTCACTGTCACCCAGGCTGGAGTGCAGTGACACACTGCTCACAGCCACCGCAGCCTTGATCTGCTGGCTCAGGCGATCCTTCTGCCTCAGTCTTTCATGTAGCCGGAACTACAGGTACATGCCTCCATGCCCGGCTAATTTTTTTTTTTTTACTTATTGCAGAGATGAGGTCTCACCAAGTGCCCAGGCTGGTCTCGAATCTATGGGCTAAGGCAATCCACTGACCTCAGCCTCCCAAAGTGCTGGGATTACAGGCTGAGCCACCGAGCCCGGCCAAAATAGCTTATTTTATGTTATGGAATTATGTGTTTAAAAAAAAAACATATAATTCTAGGTTAACTGTTATGAGAATGGCTATGCCAGATCAAGTTACAGTAAAAGATAATCCCCAAAGAAAAGCAATAGGTCTTTTCAGACTCGTAATAAATAGTTAAAACCCACAATTCGGTCACTATTAAAACAATATACTATTAGCTTCTCTTTTTTGGGGGGGGGTCAGAGTCTCACTCTGTCATCCAGGCTGGAGTGCAATGGCACATTCACGGCCACCCTAGTGTCAACATGCTGGGTTCAGGCGATCCTTCTGCCTCAGCCTTCCAAGTAGCTGGAACTACAGGCATGCATTAACATGCCTGGCTAATTTTTGAGTTATTGTACAGATCTTGCCAAGTTGCCCGGGCTGGTCTTGAACCCGCAGGCTCAGGCAATCCACTTGCCTTGGCCTCCCAAAGTGTTGGGATTACAGGCTGAGCCATTGAGCCTGGCCAGCTTCTTCTTTCTTTTTTTAAGTATTTAATTTAAAAGAAAGTAGAAGGAGCATAAAACATTTACATTCAAATAATTTGAACCCATAATTTAAGCATGGTCAACAACGACACTTGCAAGTGGTGACATTTTATGTTTACTAATAAGTCAATATTCAACTTCAGTTTCACACTGGGCTATTGGAGAGAAAAACTTCATTATGTTTCAATCTATAGTCTCCATATTTAATAGATCCCTAAACAAAAGTAACAGAAGCCTAAGCACACAAACAATGCGAATAATGAGTTTCAGAACAGTAGGAGACACATATCAAAGTGCTTTGAATACTGAACCTCTAGTCAAAGACAAAATACACATGCCAAGGAATGCCCTAGCTATCTCTTGTTCCCAACATATTTTTGAATAATTTCCAAAAGGGATCTGTATGCTAGTTTCTTTTTCTTTCTTTTTGCTCGGGTCTTACTCTGTCACCCAGGCTGGAGTACAGTGGCATGATCACAGCTCACTGCAACACTGACCTCCTGAGCTCAGGCAATCCTTCTGTCTCAGTCTCCTGAGTAGTTGGGACTACAGGCACATGCCACCACATCTGGCTAATTAAAAAATTTTTTTTGTAGAGACAAGGTCTCACTCTGTTGTCTAGTCTGGTTTCAAACTGCTGGGCTCAAGCAATCCTCCCACTTCAGCCTCCCAAAGTGCTGAGATGACAGATGTGAGCCACTGTGCCCAGCCTATAATGCAATTTTAATGCCCATATTTCAGAGACCATATCCTGGCTTCACTGTTCACTTTAACATCTTTTTGCAACAGTGCCCTTCATAGTGAAATTTCCCTGTTACTGTTTGGAGACACGGTGAAGCCAAGGAATTCTGTTCTCATTGGCAATTATATGCAGAATTCTACAACTGAGACATCAAAGTAGGGTTTTCCATCTATTTGGTGAAGAATCTGCACTACCCAGAAGAAACCCTGCATGTTTCTTTTAATTTAGACTTTACCTTTCTTGTTTAGCTCCCTCAGTTTCAGCCTGAGACACAGATTTATTTTTCTGTTGTTTTAGAACGTTATGAACTCGGACTTTGTAGCTCTCGAATTCAGAGGTTATAGTAGCTTGTTCTGCCTATGATATTTAAAAGAGAGAACAAATTTCTATTATAACATAATCCTATTTTCTTTCAGAGATTACAAGATAAAAACCTGTTTTTGAAAGTGAAGAAAACAGCTGACATTCTTTTTAGCACCCTGATTAACTTTGCTAAAAAGTACACTTCTGTTCATGTTACACTTATGAAAATAATTTTAAAAAAACAAACACAATTGTGCTTATTTATGAGGTACACATGGCATTTTGAAACATGTATATAATGTATAATTAGCAAATCAGGGTAATTCAGATATCCATCACTCAAACATTCATCAATTCTTTGTGTTGGCAGAACTTATACTTTTTCAAAGCCTTTCAATAATAAACTTGTTTTCAAAGTACGGTGGGATAAATGTTAGGTTCTAGAGTTTTCACTTTCTACAACATCCCTTATATAAGAGCCACACCTTTAAGACAATTGTACTATGTCTATTTTGCATGTTGATGATAAGAAAGCAGATCTCCACCACCATTCTGCTAGAATGTTATTTTATAATCATTTAGCCCTCAGAAAGAACTGTAATGCTTTTCTTTCTTTTCTTTTCTTTTTTTGAGTTGGAGTCTCACTCTGTCGCCCAGGCTGGAGTGCAGTGGCACGCTCCTGGCCACCGCAGCCTCGACCTGCTGGGCTCCGGCGATCCTTCCGCCTCAGCCTTCCAAGTAGCTGGAACTACAGGCGTGCGCTACCACGCCCGTTGAGTTTTTTTTATTATAGAGACGAGGTCTCGCCAAGTTGCCCAGGCGGGTCTTGAACCTGTGGACTCAGGCAATCCACTCACCTCAGCCTCCCAAAGTACGGGATTACAGGCTGAGTCACCGAGCCTGGATGGTTCTTTTTTTTTTTCTGAATTGGAGTCTCACCGATGCCTAGACTGGAGTGCAGTGGCATGCTCCTGGTCACTGGAGCCTCGACCTGCTGGGCTCTGGCGATCCTTCTGCCTCAGTCTTCCAAGTAGCTGGAACTACAGGTGTGCACTACCATGCCTGGCTAACTTTTGATGTATTGTAGAGACGAGGTCTCACCAAGTTTCCCGGGTGGGTCTCGAACCCGCAGGCTCAGGCAATTCCATCGCCTCGGCCTCTCAAAATGCTGGGATAACAGGCTGAGCCACCGAGCTCAACCCTGTAATGCTTTTCTAATTAAAAAAGTTTTACACGAGAGATTTTCTTACACATATAAATTGCAAAACAAGGATTAAATGGAAAAAAACATGTTTTTCCTTTTAGCAAAAAAAAGCAATCCAAGTGATGGCTATGGTTGGCATGGGGTTGGGGTTAGAGTCAGATGAAGTGAATCAGGTCTTAATCTAGTAAGTGTTCTTGACAGCAAATCACTAAAAAGAGAGTGTACAACCATGGCGCAAGCTGTTCACTAGCTGATGGTCAAATCCCTGCGGCTCACCACGGCTGCTCTGGAGCACACACCTTGGCCGCATGGCTCTCCTCCTGCAACGCTGTCACTCTCTGCTGGTACGCGCTCAGTGTGCGCTGGTGCTGTTCCGCAGAGGTCTTCAGGTGCTCATGGATTTTGTGCTTCTCAGATGTTACTTCAGCCAACTGAATCTAGGGGCAAATCTTTAAATTAGCTCTAGCAAATCAGATCTTCATTGGTCAAAGAGATTTTCCGTAAGACACCAACTCGAGGTTTGAGAGATAAATATATATGAGACAAAATTAATGAAATAGTCTTATGTGCTATTTTAAAAAAAATTTTTCTTTTAAAGATGTGGGGTACAATTCAGGGTTAGGTAAGCCAGTGTTCATTATGCAGGTACCCTTGTTTCTTATGTGCTATTACTGAAAGAGTAGAGACAATGAATAGAACTTCCCACTAAAATAAGCTAATTTACTTTTTCTTAAACCAACATCAATTAAAAAAAAATGAAAATATCCCAGACTATATATTTAATGAATGCTTATTTAAATACCTCAAGACATTACATATAAATGTAAATAAGCAAATATAAAATCATTTTATAAACTGCTACTTGTGACTGCAAAATCACCCAGGAAGTTCAAATATTTGATTATTTTATTTTGCACTATTCTTTTTTTTTTTGAGTCAGAGTCTCCTTCTGTCCCCCAGGCTGGAATGCAGTGGCACATTTATAGCCACTGCAGCCTCAAACCGCTGAGCTCAGATGCTCCTTCCGCCTCAGCCTTCCGAGTAGCTGCTGGAACCCCAGGCGTGTGCTCTCGCGCCCGGCTGACTGACGTGTTTGAGAGACGCGGTCTGCCAAGGTGGCTGGTCTCGAACTCCTCAGCTCAGGCCACCCTCTCGCCTCGGCCTCCCAAAGTGTGAGGGTCACACAGGTGTGAGTCACTGTGCCCCACTGTTTTGCACTATTCTATAATATATGATGAATTCTAGACTATATTATGAATTTCTATAATGTATTATGAGTATATGAAAATCTAGCTGGAGTTAAAGAATATGCTCCAGTTACATGCCACACTTGATTTACTGCTTCTACTTCCTCAAAATGTTGAGGAATCTTTGTAAGTATTCTTAAACCTTACAGAATAATTGCAAAACTCCCTAAATGGTATCTTACTTCTACGTGGAATTATTTTTTAAAAATCTTAAGAAGTATAAAGAACTTACTTTATAGACTTCTACTTGCTGCTGGCTTGCCTCCAGCTCACCCTTTAAAGATGCTTGAAGTATTAAGTGATCAGTTTCCTACAGAATAAAAATCTTTAAATTAAAAAAAGCTACTCATAAATAAACTATGAATAATTACTAAATATGCACCAAAAATTAACATACTGCTTGCTTTGAGTCTGCCAGTTCTTTTTTGGTTTTCACAAGTAATTGCTTGATTTTGGCATTTTTTTCCTCATATTGTTGTACTGAAGACTGCAGTGAAGCTGGTAAAAAACGATTTCAGAAAAAGATGAAACAGTATTTATGAATGAATTTAAATACAAGAATGACAAGTATCTCCTTGTATTAACTTACCTTTAAAAGAAACCTGTTTTGGCTTTTTATTGTGGAATATTTAACCATATGTGACAGTACAATAACCATCTTGCAGATTTAACAATTACCAGCACACAGCCAGTCTGACCACAGTCAGATCAGGCATCAGCAAAGCACTGAAGAGATGTTTAAGTGAATGAATGTGGTCCACACACATCTTAAAGGCAAATGACTTTATGACCCTTCTGGTCCTCAATGGCGTTTAGCACTGTGTAACACCTGACTGGAGTTACATACTGGCGAAATAAACAACTAATGCCCCCCATTCAATTACCATAGAATAATTGTAAGATGAAGTATGAAGTAAATTTTTTTAACTCACTTATTTCTTCTTGTAGATTTTCTTGTTTCTGTTTTTGAATTTTTATTTCTTGCTCCAAATCGTCTATCTTGCTGTTTTTATTAGTTAACTTTTGATTTAGTTCTTTCATCAAACGTTCATAATCTGCTATTTCCATATTCATCAATGTGGTTTGTTGGGCATCCTGCATTTTACAAATTCGCGTAATGTTAGAGCAGCTAATTTCATTTGTAAAATGACTAGAATGATGTCATAGGAATAAATGAGTTTTATCATGCATCTTTGTAATATATAAATTGTTTATACAGTAATGAAGAAATGTGGACCCGGACATTTCTTAGCCCTTTGCACTCACTCACTACTCACTTCACATTCAATAATATAGCACTGGAACCAATTATTTTATTGTAATGATATCTGGCTTATAACGGAATTTTGAACATTGAGGAACTTATGACCAAAAAATCAAAATTTTATATCATACATGTGTGTGTGTGTGTATATATATGTGTATAAGTGTATGTAATTTATTTATTTATTTATTTTTGAGTTGGAGTGTCATTTTGACTGGAGTGCAGTGGCAGTTCCTGGCCACCGCAGTCTCGACCTGCTGGGCTCTGGCGATCCTTCCGCCTCAGCCTTCCGAG
>NW_007247279.1:272070-273466 GCF_000164805.1 Carlito syrichta | reverse complement strand
TGGAGTCTCTCACCCAGACTGGAGTGCAGCGGCCACTCCCGGCTACCACAGCCTCAACCTGCTGGGCTCTGGTAATCCTTCTGCCTCAGCCTTGCAAGGAGCCAGAACTACAGGCGTATGCTACCACGCCCAGTTAATTTTTGATTTATTGTAGAGACAAGGTCTCACCCTTGTTGCCTGGGTGGGTCTTGAACCCGCAGGCTCAGGCAATCCACTCGCCTCAGCCTCCCAAAGTGGTGGGATTACAGGCAGAGCCACCAAGCCCAGCCAATATATCTTATATTTTTCTAACATGTAGTAACAATCTGCCTTCAACTTCATAAGTCATTTTTTCTTCTTTTTTTGGAGTTGGGGTTTCACTTTGTCACTGGAGTGCAGTAGCATGCTCATGGCCAGTACAGCTTCGACCTGCTGGGCTCCGGCGATCCTTCTGCCTCAGCCTTCCAAGTAGTTGGAACTATAAGCGTGCACTACCAAGCCCGGCTAATTTTTTATTTATTGTAGAGATGAGGTCTTGCCAAGTTGCCCAAGCAGGTCTCGAACCCGCGGGCTCAGGTAATCCACTCACCTCAGCCTCCCAAAGCGCGGGATTACAGGCTGAGTCACCGAGTCCGGCTCATATATTCTCTTTCTATGTGATGCCAGCTGATTTTTTTTTTTTTTTTTTACATATATCTCAGTATATATTCCATCGCTTTATTTGCTTTTTCATGCAATTTGAATGGAAAACTTCAAGGAAACATACATTTTTGAAATATCTGTGTTGATCTAAGTTTGTTCTATATAATCACCAGAAATCTCCTTATGTCCCTTGAGAGGCTATCCGAGTGGTTTGCTAGAATCAAATGTCCCTCAGAGGGGACATGCAAGTGCAAAGAACTAGTTTTTAATTTCATAAAACATTTTCTAACAATGTAACCCAACTTTCTTAGTTTCACTGTATCTCATTATAACTGTCATGAACTACAACTGGTAGTTCTATCTCGTGGGACTCCTATTTATAAAATATTAATATTTTACATGGCTCTTGTAGCACATTTCTTTTTAGCCTAATCTTTGAAAAAACAGAAAAATTACTCAAAGTTCTAAGTAGTATACAAATTTTAAATGTTGATATTAAATCATGTGTTATATAGCAGTCGTGTAGAGAAAATGAGATATCAACCCCAAATCTTACAAGTTGTGGCCTCAGATTTTTCTGAAAAGACAAGCACTTACTGAAATGCATTAAATTTTCAATTCTTTGAGGCTAACAATTTATAAAAGATTTTTTTTTTTTGAGTTGGAGTCTCACTCTGTCGCCCAGACTGGAGTGCAGTGGCCGCTCCCGGCCACCGCAGCCTCGACCCGCTGGGCTCCGGCGATCCTTCCGCCTCAGCCTTCCGAGTAGCTCTGG
>NW_007247279.1:261121-272050 GCF_000164805.1 Carlito syrichta | reverse complement strand
TATTGTTGCCTGGTGATATTTTATCCATTTTGCCATTTTATGTCTTTTCAGTGGTGCATTTAGTCCATTCACATTCAGGCTAATTATTGAAATGTGAGAGTTCATCCCTATCATAGAGTTTTTATAGAGTTGTTCTTTCACTTGGTTTATTGTCTTTCTTTTGTTTTGGGGGTTGGTTCATGTGTATTTTATTCTTTTTCCTGTACTCTTGTGAAGAACGTTGTTCTTTTTTCCCCCTTTTCCTCTGTGTTTAGTACTTTCTTACGTGTTTCATGTAGAGGTGGTTTGGTGGCAGCATAAGTTCTTAGGGATTGTATATCTGGGAAAGATTTTAATTCTCCCTCATTGAAGAAGCTTAATCTGGCTGGGTAGGTTATTCTTGGTTGAAATTGTTTATCTTTTAGGACTTTGAAAATAGGGCTCCAAGCTCTCCTTGCCTGCAGGGTTTCTGTAGATAAATCTGCTGCTATTCTAATTGGTTTTCCTTGGTAGGTGATCCGGCCTTTTTCTCCTGCTGCCTTTAAGATTTTTTCTTTTATGCCTACTTGGTTTAGGCAAATTATTATGTGTCTAGGAGTTGTTTTTCTTATTTGTTGTCTTGCAGGGGTTCTCTGAATCTCTTGTGTTTGAGTTTTTGCATCATTGATTAGATAAGGGAAGTATTCTTGAATGATCTCATGGGAGGTTTGTTCCAGTGTGGTCTCTGTCTCTCTTTCTGCCTCAGGAAGTCCAATTACTCTTAGATTTTGTCTCTTGAAGCAACCATTCATCTCTTGAAGATTTTTTCTGTCTTTTTGAGCTTATTTTCTGTGTTTTTGAGAGTTTGGTTTAGTTCTATATTTTGGTCCTCAAGCTCTGAGATTCTTTCTTCTGCTTGGGTAATTCTGCTTTCCATGTTTATCAGTTTGTTATTTATTTCATTCACAGTATTCTTTATTACTGTTATCTCAGATATCAGCTCCTTTCTAGTTTCTTCTTGAGTCTCCTCAATTCTTTTTAATTTCTCCATTAATGTCTTGATATCTAGGTTTGTACCTTGAGACCAGTCATTCTGGGGCTTCTTCATTGTGTGCATTCCGAAGTCAGTTTTCTCAGTGTCTGCCCTCCCAGGAGTCTGGGAGAGACACATATTCTTCTTTTGGTTTTTCTTCATTTGTGTAGATTTTTCTATCGTCCCTTAGTAGATAAAGTCCCTTGAGCTCTAATCTCCAGCCTCTCCCTTTTGTTTTGTTTTGTTTTTTTTTTGCAGGCAGCTAGCCTGCTGCCTGGGAGATCTGTGACACTGGTCTCTGTTCAGTGTAGGGGAGGGGCTTTGTCTCCTGTTTAATGACGTCACCGTGGGAACCGAGGTGGAGGCTCTGATAGGTGGGCAGGGTGATGCGATGCAAATATGCATTGAAAATGGTGGAGGTGGTAGTTTTACTTTCACTTTTAGGGATGCTCGTGTGGGTCTCTAGGCGGGACCAGCTGCACAGCTGGGTGCTGGATCCAGGGTGCCACCAGCAGGCTTGGGTGGAGGAGAGGGTTGGGCGTTCCCTCCTCTGGAGCTGAAAGCCTCTGATCAGCACCTTACACCAGCTTGGGGTTCTGCTCCCTTACACAGGCTTGTGGTCGCAGGCTGAGTGCCTCAGCCAGGGTGAGCCCGGGGCTTCAGATCTCCAAAGCTCCAGAGGGCAGATGGTGGCTCTGAGTCCCTCACAGGGCACTTCAGCCAGAAATGGGACTGATATCTCTGGGGGGCAGGTGCCCAAAGGTGACCGGCAGCTAGGTAACCGGCAGCTTGTTGCTCGGTGCTGGTCATGACGATGTAGCCAGGGAGGGAGCTGGGATTCGGGATTCTGGATTCCACAGCCGGCTGGAATCACATATAGTGGAGCAGCCGTGGTCAGGCTGCAATATCTGGCCCTGCATGGGACCAAAGGTCCCCAGACCTCGTACCAGTGCAGCTGGCAGTGGGCAGGGGGTGCAGGAAGAAAAGTAAGAGTCTTTTTGGGAACTCACATTCGGAGAGTCTCACGGATCCATCTATGCCGTCGCCATCTTCAGGTGAGCCCCCTTGGGATGACTTTTCAATTGCTCTTGCTCTGATTACATGTAGGTTTGGAATTAATTTATGCCTAATTCATAATGATTGCTGAAGTTTAGCGTGCTCCAATAATTTTCAAGAATGAAAACCTATCTATTCCCACTCAAACCGAGAAGTATTTGCATACTATCTTTTGGGTTCCCCGGTTTTTACTTTATTTTCAAATATTTCATCATTCTGATATATTTTTCTTACTTGGTACATATTTTTCATTTTAAATTAGAATTATATTTTATTGTTGTTTCTCTTTTGTTTTAATTTTTCCTAAAGAGTTAGGCATAGTGCTCAAATAGGATATGAGGGAGCTGAGTGACTGGAAACTGGGTCAAGGATACATGTTTCCTAAATAGACATAACAGAACCATCTTCCCAAATAGAAAAAAGATCTAATTAACAAATATAAAAGATTTTCAGTTTGTGGTCACCTTATCTGAAATATTAGATGTAGATGCTAGAGATGAGGACACATAGTATTTGAGCATTATCTTTACTGAAAATATGAACCTAACAGTCTAGAGGTCAAAAGAGAAAAAATTCATCCCTGAATGAGATGATTAATTCAAACGCCTGCATTGAAAGAAAGCTCAGCTTTGCAGATGTGTTTTCCCATGTCTATTTATAAAGTGTCACATTGTTAATCATGGGGTATTCTTTCATCCAACCACTATTTACTGATACTCTTGTTGTACCAGAGACTTGGAAAGCCACTAGGTAGGGGGAAAACAAAGCAGACAAGTTTCCTGCTCTTTTGGTTCTTACATTCCGATGATCATTGGTTATTATGATGACAGAGAAGGGCAGTGACCTAGGAAAGCATTGATGTTTTAGTATGGAAAGGGATATGGTTACACTACTTTTTGTGAATATATTCATAAGAGCTAGACTTGAGCAGTTTCTCTGGTCTCAAGATGCCAGTACATATCTTAATGCCAATAAGCTCGAGGAGATGCTGACATCCAGAGTCTCTATCTGCACATTTACTCTAGAGGTCGCATGAATGTCATAACCACTGAAAGGCCAAAAATAGCCTTCATCAAATTATTAAAATCTAGGTTCTTAAAAAGAAAACATAAGGGAGCACTAAAGAATCATACTTCTAAAACTCAATTTTTTCTCACCTAATTGATTCTCCACTTTAAGCAGAGTGGATCCTCACATTTACCCTGCCTTCTTGAAAGACTTTTTTAGCAGGTAACCATAATGTCTGTTATCTATCAGTTATAGCTTACCATTGAAGCTAAAGGAAATTAAATAATTAAAAATATTACAGCATGCTCTGTAAAATTCACAAACCCTTTTAATAGCACTTGATGCCAAACTGAATGCAGAGGTTTGCCTAATCACAACATTTTACCTCTCACAGCTACCGTCCTAGCCTCCCCTCAGCCAGTAGCCATTCAACTTGAAGACAGAAGGGTTATATTCAATTACTTAATGTAGAATTCAGAAACATTTTGTCAAAAGTTATTCTGCAAGACTCTTTTGTGTTTTGTCTTCCCACATTTTGAAAAGACTATATATTGAAGATAGCAGACAATTCTCCCTGAATCGACATCTTCATGGACTCCAAAGCCTCAGTGCACTCTCTGACAAAGATGCAGGAAAGCTGAAACAATGCTCTTCAACAAACAGGCTTTGTCTGTCTGTGCTGGCAGCAACTGCTCCAGAAAGTTACACAGGCGATATGCTCCTGTGTATTCCCCATAGGCACTTAGCACTCCTGCACACAGCTTCCAAATCTGTCATCTTTCTGGTCTGCTGTCATCAGATTTTTATTCTTTCTGGCTAGGGACATAAAACATAAGCATCTTTCCCAGTTTCCTAGTTTCTTAGGACCTATGATCATTTTAGCCTTGTGAATGTTCTTTTTCCAGAGGGGGAAATATTATGGGACTAACCCCGCATGGCATAAGAAATGAAATGCATCTCGGTGCCCACAAATGCATGTGTTAGCTAATGGTTCTAAATGCAAAACCAAAGGATCTCAGGTAAAACATATTATCAATAAATTGTAGACTCTAAGGTCTTCCTGAGCTCTTGGTCATCTTAGTATCTACCCACTATGACTATCCTCAGAATAATCTTAACAATCAATCAGAAGATGGAGATGGAGATAAGGTGGCCCACCTGGGTACACAGTTTGCATTCATGTTGGGATCAGAGTGTGCATGACCTGTTCTCTAATTGACCAGCTTGGTTTGAATTGTTAAGGCTTCACAGAGGAAGAAGACATTGAGTTAGCTCTTAGAGTAACTTTCTGTGTGGTAGAAAAAATAAAATCTGAGGAAAAGTAAAACTGCATGTGTGAAGGCAGATGTGCTAAAAGACAGTGTTCTAAAAGCTTCAAGGGACTCAGCAAGGTAACACACAGAGTGCAGGAGGGGAAATGGATGCTTTGGGATAAGCAAATAGAGGGACATTTAAACTCTCAAACTTCACTAAGTAGTTTGTATTCATCTTTACTAAGTAGTTTGTATTAATTCATAGGAAGTTGCTAACTGATATGACTAGATTTCCAGTTAGATAAATTATTGCACAAATTTGCTCACACAAAAACAATTGTCCTTGATATTTAAAATTTAAAATATCAAAAGTAAGGAGCACTACTTGCTATAACCCAAGGTGTTAAGAGAAAAAATTGCTGAAGAAATTCAGAAGCTCTCCAGAATTAACAGGCTAAATGGAAATATAAAGATATAGAAGATAGATAATTCTTTAGAAGTGTAGATTTCAGTTTGTGCTATATGATCCGGTTTTTATAACAAGTCGTAAATTAATGTGTACAGAGGACAAGTTTAAATGGGGGTTAAGTAGATTTTTTGGAAGAAGAGGAATTTTTCTTGGGTCTTGATGAAAGTGGTAGGAAATTAAAGGGGAAGGTAAATATTAGAAAAATGAGTGGGCTACTTAGAGCTAAAATATTTGGTTAATAAGGCAGGATATGGAGATATTGGCAAAAAAAAAAGTTGGAATAATTTTGGGAATGAGAAACAATTGACTGACGACACTGGGCTCAACCAAGCAACTCACAGCTTGGGGAAGTTACCCTAAGACAAAGTTCAAGGAGTCCAATTATCAAATGACTGGAGTGAAGATTTTTGTTCCAGCCATAGTTATTTCTTATAAACAATTGGAATTGATGCTGACCGGTTTAGGCAGCATCTTGAAAGGATGTCAAGAGTCTCAAGGATTTCCTAGGAATTCAAAAGAAATGGGCACTGAAAATGAGCAGGAATAAAGTGAGAATAACTGGTCAAGTCAAAATAACATGGTAGAAATAGTTACCTAGGGATCTGCTGCTTCAGTTGTTGGACACTAGTCTCCACCAGAGCCTGAATGACACTCTTGCCATTGTTCTCCGAAAGGATGACTTTTGACTAGCCACTGCATGTCCCTGGATCCTGACCCAAAATTCAGACCAGATGACACTGATATGCTGAGTCAAGGTCACAGACTCCAACACAGAAAGAGGTTTAGACACAAGGTAACAAAAAAAAGCTATATTCATTACAATTTGTTGTTGTTGCTATTGCTGTTGGGACATATATTTGTGCATTTTTGTTAATAATTGTATGAGAAATTACTGATACAGCCTCTGGAAATGTTCTATGTTTCCTAAGTAATCTTCTAATTATAGTCTTCCATTAATTATAGTCTTTATAACAGCATCAGAAACACTACGTGACCCTCCAGGATTTTTATTTCTTTTTTCAAATTTTATTTATCATAGGAATGTTGGGTACAAGTGAGGATTAAATACATAAGTAGGCTGCATGCAGGTGAAGTTTGGGCTTCTAACTGGCCCTCACTGCCTGTGGTAATGAACCAAGTACCCTCCCCTAGCAGTGCCCAGTGATCTCTTCCTTGTGCTAATGTGACTAATGGTCAAGGCCAACTTATGAGTGAAAACGTGGTATTCAGATATTTGTTTCTGTGATAGTTCACTTAGTATGATGGTCTCCAACTCATCCTATTCGCCGTGAATACATGACTTTGTTCTTTATGGCTGCATAATACTCCATTGTGTGTATACATATATACACCACATTTTCTTTATCCAGTCTACTTTTGATGGGTAGAAGAGTTGGTTTCATGCTTTTGCTACTGTGAAGGATGTGGCAGTAAATATGCATGTGCATGTATCTTTTTTGTGGAACAATTTATGTTCCTCTGGGTATATTCCCAGAATAGGGATTGCTCGTTTGTATGGAAGGTCAATTTTTAGTTCTTTTAGGAATTATCACACTGCTTTCCATAGAGGTTGAGTTAGCTTGCACTTCCCCAACAATGTAAAAGCACTCCCTTTTCTCTGCACCTGTGCCAGCATCTGTTGTTTTTTGACTTCTTAATGATAGCCATTCTTACTGGAGTTAGGTGGTATCTCATTGTAGTTTTCATTTGCATTTCTCTGATGATTAGTGAGGCTGAACATTTTTTATGTGTCTGTTGGTTGTTTGTCATCTTTTGAGAATTGTCTGCTCATGTCCTTTGCCCACTTTTCAATGGGGTTGTTTGCTTTTCACCTTTCACTTCATTTGAGCTCATTGCAGATCTTGGACATTTGTCAGACGCATAATTTGCAAATATTTTTTCCCATTCCATGGGTTGTCACTTTACTCTCTTAATGGCTTCTTCTGCTATGCAATAGCTTTTTCAGTTTAACGAAGTCTCACTTGTCTATATTAGCTTTTATGGCATTCATTTTTGGAGACTGGGTTAAAAAATTTGTTGCCTACTCTGATTTGCATAAGGGTGTTTCTTACATTTTCTTTTAGGATTCTTGTAATTTGAGTTTTTACATTTAGGTCTTTGATCCACTTTAAATTGATTTCTAAATATGGTGATAGGTAGGTCAGCCAGTTTTCCCAGCGCCATTTGCTAAATATAGTATCCCTTTCCCAGTGATTGTTATTGGTGACTTTGTTGAAGATGAGTTGGTTAAGACCGTGTTTTTGCTTCCAGAATCTCTGTTCTGTTTCATTGGTCTGTATCCCTAATCTTATTTCAATACCAGGCTGTTTGGTTTACAGTAGCCTTGTAATAAAGTTTAAAGTCTGGAAATGTGATACCTCCTATTTTGTTCCTTTGCTGAAGATTGTTCTGACTTCTCCTGCTCTTTTTATTTTCCAAATGAATTTTTTTTTTTTTTTTTGAGTTGGAGTCTCACTCTGTCACCCAGACTGGAGTGCAGTGGCCGCTCCCGGCCTCCACAGCCTCGACCTGCTGGGCTCTGGTGATCCTTCCGCCTCAGCCTTCCAAGTAGCTGGAATTACAGGCATGCGCTACCATGCTCGGCCGATTTTTTGATTTATTGTAGAGATGAGGTCTCGCTGCCCAGGCGGGTCTCGAACCCACAGGCTCAGGCAACCTAAACTCACCTCAGCCTCCCAAGGCGCGGGATTACAGGCTGAGCCACCGAGCCTGGCTTATAAAAGATTATTTTAGTAACATAAATAACATTTTAAGATATTCCTTTTCAACTTGTGTACAATGCTTTAACAACGTGAAAACTGACATCAATTTTGATTCTGGTGTTTTGTTTTACCTTTTTAACCAGCTCTAATTCTTGCATGGTTTTCTGAAGTTGCTTCTTTTCTTTCTGAAGTTGTACCTGAAGTTCTTCAAGTTCATTTACCATACTGGTATGTTCCTAAAATCAAAAATAACAAGAACACCCACATTAAATAAAATAACCAACCAACAATAAAACCTGTAAAATAAATCTGACACACTGAAATACATAGATTGGTAATATTTCTTTCTTTTTTTTTTGAGTTGGAGTCTCACTCTGTCGCCTGGACTGGAGTGCAGTGGCTGCTCCCGGCCACCGCAGCCTTGACCTGCTGGGCTCCGGCGATCCTTCCGCCTCAGCCTTCCCAGTAGCCAGAATTACAGGCATGCGCCATGCCCGGCTGATTTTTGGATTTATTGTAGAGATGAGGTCTCGCTGCCCAGGCGGGTCTCGAACCCGCGGGCTCAGGCAATCCACTCACCTCAGTCTCCCAAAGGTACGGGATTACAGGCTGAGCCACCGAGCCCGGCTTGGTAATATTTCAATGTGTAAAATATATACATCCAAAAGCATAGGTTGTACTCTCAAATATACAGTTGACATCTATTAAGGAACTGATGAAGTCTGCTATATTCATAAATGCTACTCTTTTTTTTTTTTTTTTGAGTCAGAGTCTCACATTGTCACCCAGGCTGGAGTACAGTGACACTCGTGGCCATCGCAACCTCGCTCTGCCGGGCTCCGGCGATCCTTTCTGCCTCAGTCTTTCAAGTAGCTGGAACTATAGGTACGTGCCACCACGCCTGGCTAATTTTTGTGATTTATTGTAGAGATGACAGCTTGCCAAACTTCCCAAGTTGGTCTCGAACCCGTGGGCTCAGGCAATCCTCTCGCCTCAGCCCCCAAAGTGCTGGGATTAGAGGCATGGGCCACTGTGCCTGGATGAAATGCTACTCTTTCGTAAGTCTTTCTGTTATTTAAAAAATAATTTGATAAACATGACTATATGAAGGGGATCCCAAAAAACCCTGGAATTATATTTTGGAGTGCAGGTCCTTTGTACAGGATTCTCCTGCTAGGTAAGTGTTCTAAGAACCCACTGGCATCAGTGTACCAGCTAGCAGTTGTTGTGAGAGGCTTTGTTTGGCTTTAGTGAGTGTTTTTTTGGAGATTCTTTTAACATGTTTTCCCATTTCTCAATGGGAGATTTACTAGCACATCTGCACACTTCATGCTGAGTGTTCAGCAGTCTTTTTCTTTGAGTCTGAGTCTCACTCTGTCGCCCAGCCTGGAGTGCAGTGGCCGCTCCCGGCCACCGCAGCCTTGACCTATTGGGGTTCCGGCAATCCTTCTGCCTCAGCCTTCCGAGTAGCTGGAATTACAGGCATGCGCTACCACACCCGGCTAAGTTTTTTGATTTATTGTAGAGATGAGGTCTCGCCAAGTTGCCCAGGCGGGTCTCGAACCCACGGGCTCAGGCAATCCACTCACCTCAGCCTCCCAAAGTGCTGGGATTACAGGCTGAGCCACCGAGCCTGGTCCATAATTTTTTTTTAGATTTTTTTTTTTAAATGATAAAGATGGGGTACAAGACACAACTTTTAAATAAACAAATTCTGGGTTTTTTGGGTCTCCCCCCTCCTGTATATATATGAGTTAATCTCACAAGTCTGTTTTTTACCTTTATCTTCTGTTCTTTCTGAAGTTTTTCAGCTTCTAATTCTTTGTCTACCATTGCTTTGGTTCTCTGGACTTCTAAAATCTGAACTTCTAATAACTTGGCATTAGACTGCAGTGTCTCAATACGAGCCTGGAGATCTTCATTATCAGAACTGAATTTTTCACACTGAAACGACAAATGATCCATCACTGTAAATATGCAGAAAATATACATAAGAGAGGAGAAATGAAAAGGTACATTAACAAAACCATTCGCGTAGTATGAAAAACGAAGACTTCAAGATTAAGGCTATAGAAGTAAAAACGTTCAATTAAGGACGAGCTTCAAAAACTATCAACGTGATATGGCAAACCTTTCAAGAGACCAGGTGCACCAGCAGAGCAAAGAACTGACATGAAAACAAACCAACCGACCCAGGGAAACTGAGACTAGAGTAATGAGCAAGACAGGATGGCTGCTCATTGTTTTGTCATATTCTTTTCTCAACAGTGAGGTGGGGTAAAGAAATTCTGTTTGATCTATATACTAATTCTAATTTTTATGCAAAGTACTAAGATTAAAATATACCTGTTACAATCTTTCATTTCTGAGCTTACTCAATTTAAAGTTACCTGCAAAGTCGAATTTCTTAATTGTCTTGTAAGGTCTTCAATATGATGCTCAAAATTATTAGCACGTTCTTTTTCCACATCCAACTGCTCTGATTGTTTATCATATTCTAATAAAAGATTCTTCAACAAAAGACAGAAGGATTTAACTGAGATATCATTACGCAATCAAGAAGACACACTGTATCATCAAGACATCTTGATATACAATTTATGAGTCTATTCTGGATGTAAAAAATATCTACCCAAGTTCAACATTTGGCAGAATACTTACCTGGCATTAGGTAACGAAATTAGCATAACTGGCTGGGTGCGGTGGCTAAAGTCTGTAATCCTAGCACTTTGAAAGGCAGAGGTGAGAGAACTGCCTGAGCCCAGGGGTTCGAGACTAGCCTGGGCAACTTGATGAGACCTTGTCTCTACAATAAATAAAAAAATAATCTGGGCATGATAGCATGCGCCTGTAGTTCCCGTTACTTGGAAGGCGAGGTAGAAGGACCGCCTGAGCCCAGTAGATCGAGCTGCAGTGGCTGCGAGCGTGTCACTGCACTCAAGCTTGGGTGACATAGTGAGACTCCAATTCCAAAAAAAAAAAAGCACAATTCAGATGATTTTTAGTATTTGGAGTATTAGGGGAATATTTTAAGGGGAAGAAAATGTTAGATGTACACAACACAGGCCATTGTTTTGTTAAACACTGGCCAGGCCATGTGCTCAAAGAGCTATGGCCGCCATGTTTCCTAGCTTTGCCCCCCTCCCTTACCTTGGGGAGGTGAATTTCCTCTCTCTCTCTCCTCTAATTTACTTTCTAAATAAACTATATTTTCCAATCTAAAAAAAATGTACACAATATAACAGTTCCAAGGCTAAATATTCTATTCATCACAAAAATGAACCTCTGAAACAAGAAAATTTTAAGGAGGGAAGATAAAAAGTTTAACTTAGCCACCTACTAACTCCACCTAAATAATTCTGATGGACTGGGCTCGGTGGCTCAGCCTGTAATCCCGTGCCTTTGGGAGGCTGAGTAAGTGGATTGCCT
>NW_007247279.1:260582-260902 GCF_000164805.1 Carlito syrichta | reverse complement strand
AAACAAAAAAAAAAAAATTAAAAAAAAAAGAATTCTGATGCACCAGGCTTGGTGGCTCAGTCTGTAATCCCAGCACTTTGGGAGGACGAGGCGAGAGGACTGCCTGAGCCCGCGGGTTCCCAACCTGCTAGGGCAACTTGGTGAGATCTTGTCTCTATAATAAATCAAAAAAACTAGCCGGGCGTGGTAGTGCACGCCTGTAGTTCCAGCTACTCGGAAGGCTGAGGCGGAAGGATCGCCGGAGCCCAGCAGGTCGAGGCTGCGGTGGCCGGGAGTGGCCACTGCACTCCAGCCTGGGCGACAGAGTGAGACTCCGACTC
>NW_007247279.1:258094-260467 GCF_000164805.1 Carlito syrichta | reverse complement strand
TCGGCCCGGGCTCGGTGGCTCAGCCTGTAATCCCTAGTGCTTTGGGAGGCCGAGGTGAGTGGATTGCCGGAGCCCGCGGGTTCGAGACCTGCCTGGGCAACTTGGCGAGACCTCATCTCTACAATAAATCAAAAATTAGCCGGGCGTGGCAGCGCGTGCCTGTAGTTCCAGCTACTTGGAAGGCTGAGGTGGAAGGATCGCCGGAGCCCAGCAGGTCAAGGCTGCAGTGGCCGGGAGCGGCCACTGTACTCCAGTCCGGGTGACAGAGTGAGACTCCAACTCAAAAAAAAAAGAATTCTGATGATGGAAATATTTCAGGCTGGTCTAGTGTAAGGTGGAGATGCTAATGGAAGGACACTGGAAGATATAAGGTGTCTCACTCTGCAGCAAAATTTCAATATTTTCTGAAGAATAAAAAGTCAACAGAATCTTGTTGATACTTGTTTGGCCTGCTCAAGGACAGAATGCCTGGATGTTTTTGCTACACACAAGCTAAATTAGGTTATCTCCTGAACTATGTAAATGAGATCCACTGTTTCCCTCCCGTCTCCCTTATAAATCCTGTGTTTGCTTCTCCTTCTGGACAACTTCTAATTGTTCTCCTTCCCATAAATGAATGTGCATGCAAAACAGCCAGCAAAGTGTTTACAATTTTTTGTTAAGTTTGTTTTCGGAAGTCCCACAGAGATGCTGCGTGTAAACTCGAGAAACCACGTGAACCCAGATGGCCATGTAGTGGGGTGGTAGCCCTGGTTGGGACCCGGACACCAGAGCCCTTGGCTCACTTCCCCAGGCTCCCTCTTGTGGCATTTAGCTTTTCGGACCTTGCTTGCAAATCTGATTCCTGGTCAATGTAATTTTGTTTCTATTTTTGATTTACATGTGGTCACTTATTTGACTCAGTTGGTGGATGAATGCCAGAATCTAATTTTCAATTTTATGGTCTGCCCATTTAGTGTTTTCAGTGGCAGAAGATAGGAATTGGGAATCTAGAATCTGGCTTTTGTTTTTGTTTGTCCATGTTTACCTGTCTGAGGATTCTGATACTTCCTGGCACACATAAATACAGGGTTGAGACATCATTAGTGTCTTTTTTTCCTCTTTTTGAGTCGGAGTCTCACTCTGTCACCCAGGCTGGGGGGCAGTGGCACGCTCCCAGTCATCACAGCCTCGACCTGTTGAGCTCAGGCAATCCTTCTGCCTCAGCCTTCCAAGTAGCTGGAACTGCAAGCACGTCCACTATGTCTGGCTAATTTTTTGGTTACTGTAGAGACGAGTCGCCAAGTTGCCCAGGCGGGTCTCGAACCTGTGGGCTCAGGCAATCCTTTCTCCTCGGGCTCCCAAAGTGCTGGGATTATAGGCGTGAGCCACTGCACCCAGGCTTTTTTTTTTCTTTGAGTTGGAGTCTCACTGTGTTGCCCAGGCTGGAGTGCAATGGTATGCTCATGGCCAATGCAGCCTCCACCTGTTGGGCTCAGGCGATTCTTTCGCCTCAGTCTTTCAAGTAGCTAGAACTACAGGTGCATGCCACCACACCTGGCTAATTTTTTTTTTTTTTTTTGAGTTGGAGTCTCACTCTGTCGCCCAGACTGGAGTGCAGTGGCCGCTCCCGGCCACCGCAGCCTCGACCTGCTGGGCTCTGGTGATCCTTCCGCCTCAGCCTTCCGAGTAGCTGGAACTACAGCGCGTGCTACCACGCCCAGCTAATTTTTTGATTTTATGTAGAGATGAGGTCTCGCCTGCCCAGGCGGGTCTCGAACCCACGGGCTCAGGCAATCCACTCACCTCAGCCTCCCAAAGGATTTTTTTTTTTATTGTTGTAGAGATGATGTCTCACCAAGTTGCCCAGACTGGTCTTGAACCCCTGAGCTCAGGCAATCCTCTCACCTCCATCTCGCAAAGGCTTGAGTCATTGCACCCGGCCTGATACAATTATTATAAGTGATATGAACACTAAAGAAGGAAATTGTCTAGCCAAATTAAGACATAAATTGCCCTGGCACAGCAGCTCATGCTTGTAATTCCAAAATTTGGGAGGCCAAGGTGAGGGGACTGCTCGAGCCCAGGTGCTAGAGACCAGCCCAGGCAACACAGGGAGACCTCATTTTTACAGAAAACAAAAAAATTAGCCAAGTTTGGTGGCATATGTCTGTAGTCCCAGCTACTTGGGAGGCTGATGCAGCAGGATCACTTGAGCCCAGGAGTCGCATGCTGTAGTAAGTCACGACTGTGTCATTGCACTCCAGCTTGGGTAACAGATGACTCAACAAACAAACCAACAAAACACTACAAAACTACCCATCATTTTGCAATGAGGTATCCTGGGGATCCTAACAGAGCTTAGTTTATATGTGATTTTTTTTTTTTTTTTTT
>NW_007247279.1:257269-257557 GCF_000164805.1 Carlito syrichta | reverse complement strand
ATCCACTCACCTCGGCTTCCCAAAGTGCGGGATTACAGACTGAGCCACCGAGCCTGCCTTATATGTGATTTTTAAAAAGTCATCAATGGCTAGGTATGGTGGAGCACCTGTAATCCCAGTACTTTGGGAGGCAGAGGCAAGAGGACTGCCTGAGTCCAAGAGTTCGAAACCAGTCTGAGTAACTTGGCAAGACCTCGTCTCTATAATAAATCAAAAGATTTAGAAGGGCGTGGTAGTGCGTGACTGTAGTTCCAGCTACTTGGAAGGCTGAGGTAGAAGGATCACCAG
>NW_007247279.1:254416-257249 GCF_000164805.1 Carlito syrichta | reverse complement strand
GATCCTTCCACGTCAGCCTTCCAAGTAGCCGGAATTACAGGCATGCGCTACCACGCCCGGCTGATTTTTTGTAGAGATGACGTCTCGTTGCCCAGGCGAGTCTCGAACTCGCGGGCTTAGGCAATCCACTCACCTCAGCCTCCCAAATGTGCGGGATTACAGGCCGAGCCATCGAGCCCGGCGATCAACATTTTTAGACTCCTTATTCTACCTTAAATCCTGTCATATTTCATATATAAGCTTACATATTAAAATATGAAAATGTAAATTAAATTTACATATAAAATGACAGAATCAGTATGCTTAATATATAGAGATCTTATCAATCTATTAAAAAAACCCACTAAAGGTAGACCAGTGTATCAATTTCATATAGTTCAAACTATCAATCTTTTATTTTGTAATTACCTAATTTGCCTTAAATTTGGAAGTCTTTTTTATCCAGAAGTCAGTTAGAGGATCAAGTATTTATTCTAGGTTTTTAAAAAATATTTTTCACAAAATTTTTTTAATTCACTCAAAACTTATTTTGGTGTGTGGAGTAAAATAAAAACCTGACAAATTTATTAGAAGGAATTTCTAATTCTTTCTTCACAGGTTTATGTTTTCAAATTTTCCCGGGATTACATAGCTTAGTTGGTGAAAGAACAGATCTAGAACCAGACTGCCTGAATTCCAATCCCTCCTCTGCTGACATGTGTCTTGACCTTGAGGTCTCCTGAGAACACCGAGTCCGTGACCTCGAGTCCCTTAACCTCTTGTGCCTCAGATCCTTCAACCTGTAAAGCGGTGATGCTAGCTACACTTCCTGGGGTTGTTTTGAGAACAAAGCATACTAAGATATAGAAAGTGGTTAGAAAAAAGCCTGGCACGCGTATGTTGCTATGCAGAAGTATCTATATCTTCTGTTACATTCATTTGTCAGATTCTTGTATCAGAATTCTGCCACATTACTGTAGCTCTACAATAAATTTTAGTGTCTGGTAGAACAAGATGTCCCTTTTCTCTTTTCATTTTTAAAATTTAGCAATTCCTGCTGGTTTATTTTTCATTTAAAACTCAGAATAATTATTGGGCTCATGCCTGTAATCCCAGAACTTTGGGAGGTCAAAGCTAAAGGATTACTTGAGCCCAGGAGTTTGAGACCAGCCTGGGCAATATAGTGAGACCTAGTCCCTACAAAAGTAAAAAAAAATTAGCTGGGCATGGTGACATGCACCTGTAGTCCCAGCTACTTGGAAGGCTGTGGTGAAGGATCACCTGAGCCCAGGAAGTTGAAACTGTGGTGACCTATGATCAGGCCACCGCACTCCAGTCTGGTAACAGAGTGAGACCCCGACTCAAAAACAAACAAACAAATTTATAATAATTATTCCAGTCGGGTTTGGTGCTCAGCCTGTAATCCCAAGCACTCTGGAAGGCCGAGGCAAGTGGATTTCCTGACCTATGGGTTTGAGACCAGCCCAGGCAACTTGGTGAGACCTCATCTCTACAATAAAATAAAAAATAGCCGGGATGGTAGTGTGCATCTGTAGTGCGGCTACTAGGAAGGCTGAGGCGGAAGGATCACCTGAGCCCAGGAGGTTGACGCTGGGGTAGCCGTGAGTGTGCCATTGCACTCTAGCCTGGGTGACGGAGTGAGACTCCAGCTAAAAAAAAAAATAAATATTATTATTATCAAGATTCCACCAAAAGGAAAAAAAACTCTAGAATTTTTAATCAAATTGTCTTAGAATTTGTAAAACAATCTGAGAACTAAAATTTCAAGTAATAGTCAGAGGTCTTATATAAGTTTTCTTCATTAAGTGCCAAAACCTCTCATTAAAATTCTTCCTAAAATTTTATTTTTTGGCTGCTATGAAGTTTTCTTCTTGTCATCCCACTTCATCACTACTCACTCTCTTCTCCCTCCCTTCCTTATTTTTCTTTTTTTAAAAAAATGTATTGATTTATTATAAAGATTTGGGGTGCAATTCAGGGTTAGGTATACAAACATTGATCATGCAGATATCCTTGACTTCCTTATTTTTCTATCGAGTATGTATCTTACATTTTTTGTCTATTTGCCTATTAAGACAGGAAATTAGGTCTATTTGGTTGACCAACATCTGCCCCACTACTCAGAATTTAGTCTGCCATATAAATATTGGCTGAATTAATAAATGAATACAGGAAGAAATGTAATGATTGTATTTTGCATGTAGTGACTATTGAATTTTATTTTAAAACAGATTCTCATGTTATTAAGGTAGACAAAGTAGACAACCCTAACTCTAACGATAACAATGCTTTCGCCGGGCTCGGTGGCTCAGCCTGCAATCCCGCGCCTTTGGGAGGCTGAGGTGAGTGGATTGCCTGAGTCCGCGGGTTCGAGACCCGCCTGGGCAGCGAGACCTCATCTCTACAATAAATCAAAAAATCAGCCGGGCGTGGTGGCGCATGCCTCTAATTCCGGCTACTTGGAAGGCTGAGGTGGAAGGATCGCCGGAGCCCAGCAGGTCGAGGCTGAGGTGGCCGGGAGCGGCCACT
The DNA here is from genome assembly GCF_000164805.1 of Carlito syrichta. Taxonomy (NCBI): domain Eukaryota; kingdom Metazoa; phylum Chordata; class Mammalia; order Primates; family Tarsiidae; genus Carlito; species Carlito syrichta. The sequence goes on along the minus strand of NW_007247279.1, from coordinate 254,720 downwards.
GCACTCCAGTCTGGGCGACAGAGTGAGACTCCAACTCAAAAAAAAAAAAACACAAAAAAAACCCCCAAAAAAATGCTTTCACCTTGTTTAAACGTAAGTTTATTCACTTACAACAATACGAAATACAATAATAATAGCTGTCTTTCTGTTACTAATTTTATTAGGAAATCCTAAAATAGAATTTTGCTTTTAGAAAACAATCACTGAAAGGCATTATTTAAAGCTTAACAACTTTAAAATCTTGGTATGGGAGCCGGGCTCGGTGGCTCAGCCTGTAATCCCGCGCCTTTGGCAGGCTGAGGTG
>NW_007247279.1:253001-254396 GCF_000164805.1 Carlito syrichta | reverse complement strand
TTCTGAGTTGGAGTCTCACTCTGTCACCTAGACTGGAGGACAGTGGCATACTCATGGCCACCCAGCATCAACCTGCTGGGCTCCTGCAATCCTTCCGCCTCAGCCTTCCAAGTAGCTGGAACTACAGGTGCGTGCACCACGCCCAGCTTATTTTTTATTTATGTTAGAGATGAGGTCTCGTCAAGTTCCCCAGGCTGTTCTCAAACCCATGGGCTCAGGCTATCCCCTCACCTCGGCCTCCCAAAGTAATGGGATTATACAGGCTTGAGCCACCACACCCAGCCTCCAGTACAATTTTTTTTTTCTTTTGAGTTGGAGTCTCACTCTGTCACCCAGACTGAAGTGCAGTGGCTGGTCCCGGTCACTGCAGCCTTGACCTGTTGGGCTCTGGTGATCCTTCCGCATCAGCCTTCCAAGTAGTTGGAACTACAGGCGTGCGCTACCATGCCCGGCTAATTTTGGATTTATTGTAGAGATGAAGTCTCGCCAAGTTGCCCAGGCGGGTCTCAAACCCACAGGCTTAGGCAATCCACTCACCTTGGCCTCCCAAAGTGCTGGGATACAGGGTGAGCCACCGAGCCTGGTCCCAGTACAATTCTTAACTCAGAAGTTATGACTACAACTGTTATTACGATGACTATTTTTACCTTATAGCTTTCTGCTCCTTGAATGAGGTCTCTCATGGAAGCAGACAACTGATCCTTTTCTGACCGAACACATTCAAGTTCTTCCCTTATAGTCTGGGCCTATTTTAAATACACAGTAAAGTTAAGAGTTTTTCATGGACAGAAAAATTCTATTTTTTTAAAATGTAAGATTCCTGAATCTTGCATTTTTAAGTCAGCTTACTTCTTTTCTGCTGGAATCTAGTTCTTTCTTTGCCTTCACGGCAACTAATTTTATCTTATTTATTTTCTCCTCCTTTTCTTTGCATTCTTTTTCCAGATTTCCTAAAAACAGAAATAAAAGGATTATATATGGACTGAAAAGGAAAAAAATTCAAATTACTCACTTATTTTAGCCTTAGAAATTAACTTTTATTTCTGGTACACAACATTGGCAATTTGAAATTAAAATCAGCAGCAAAAATATTACAGTCATTTTTTTTTTTTTTTTGAGTTGGAGTCTCACTCTGTCGCCCAGACTGGAGTGCAGTGGCCGCTCCCGGCCACCGCAGCCTCGACCTGCTGGGCTCCGGCGATCCTTCCGCCTCAGCCTTCCAAGTAGCTGGAATTACAGGCATGCGCTACCACGCCCAGCTGATTTTTTGATTTATTGTAGAGATGAGGTCTCGCTGCCCAGGCGGGTCTCGAACCCGCGGGCTCAGGCAATCCACTCACCTCAGCCTCCCAAAGGCGCGGGATTACAGGCTGAGCCACCGAGCCCGGCTTTACA
>NW_007247279.1:230565-252981 GCF_000164805.1 Carlito syrichta | reverse complement strand
AGAATGAGGTCTCGCCAAGTTGCCCAGGCGGGTCTCAAACCCACAGGCTTAGGCAATCCACTCACCTTGGCCTCCCAAAGTGCTGGGATACAGGGTGAGCCACCGAGCCTGGTCCCAGTACAATTCTTAACTCAGAAGTTATGACTACAACTGTTATTACGATGACTATTTTTACCTTATAGCTTTCTGCTCCTTGAATGAGGTCTCTCATGGAAGCAGACAACTGATCCTTTTCTGACCGAACACATTCAAGTTCTTCCCTTATAGTCTGGGCCTATTTTAAATACACAGTAAAGTTAAGAGTTTTTCATGGACAGAAAAATTCTATTTTTTTAAAATGTAAGATTCCTGAATCTTGCATTTTTAAGTCAGCTTACTTCTTTTCTGCTGGAATCTAGTTCTTTCTTTGCCTTCACGGCAACTAATTTTATCTTATTTATTTTCTCCTCCTTTTCTTTGCATTCTTTTTCCAGATTTCCTAAAAACAGAAATAAAAGGATTATATATGGACTGAAAATGAAAAAAATTCAAATTACTCACTTATTTTAGCCTTAGAAATTAATTTTTATTTCTGGTACACAACATTGGCAATTTGAAATTAAAATCAGCAGCAAAAATATTACAGTCATTTTTTAAAAGAAAAAGTTAATTCATTATATGAGGCAAACAATATAATCATTTTCCATTTTCGTGACTCCTTCAAGACAGTCTATTTTTTTCTAGCCAGTTCTTAAGTTTCTAGGAATTGGAAAGGCTTCTAGAACTCCTTTAATGTTAGATTTCCTGCAAACACAGGTATGCTAGGATTTTAGTTGGGCTTGCAAATCAGGACCAAGCAGAGGAGACATCAGATGCAGATAAACATTTATGCTCCATGGCACTCTTCCTTTTGGTTGGTGGGTCTGGTTTTTAAGAGTAAACCAGTAATATGTCTTACTTATACAATACTAATGTCTCCCTTAATCTCTTTAGCCACCTCTCCTATTAGAACTTGTTTAACTTCAGTTATGAGCTGATTTTCCGTACCTGCCTATTAATTTAAGCACTTGTCCCTTCTCTCTGGCTACCACAGTGAAGTGTCTGTGTTCGTGAAGCAAAGGCCAACTTCTACCTCTGCATTTCATCTTTCACCTCCTCACCTACTCAGGCATCAGAGTAACAATTCTCTTCCATTCATCTGCAGCTACTTTCCCCTCACTAGTAGATTTTTTCCCTAAAGTTTATAAACACGCAACAAGAAAAAAATATCACCAAGAAATTAAGGCCAGGAATAAGTAGTGAAAACAGTTAAAGAGGGAAAGAGAGAGATCATGACAGGTCAGGTGAAACATCTCAAACATGCTGTTATTCTTCCCATAAAACAAAAACCAACACTGCCTCTCTAAGTACTGTCCCATCTCTTCTTTCTCTTAAAGCAAAACCCCTTGAGAGAGTTGTCTCTCCATGCTCTCAGATTTCGCTTCCCCATTTTCTTCTAGAATCCACTGCACTCAAGCTCTGGCTGCAGCACATCACAGAAACTGACCTGAAGCACTCATCTTACTTGACCCATTCAGTATTAACCACAGCTAACCAGTTTTCCCCTCTTAAAGCAGGTTTTTCAGTTTTCCTTCACTTAGCTTTCATGACATTTTATTCTCCATGTTTTCTTACCTCACTGGTTGCTCCTTCCCAAACTCCTCTGCTGTTTTTCTCTTCTCCATCTTTAAATGAATGGAGAACTATCTCTGGTCCTCATCTTTTTTTCTATACTCCTTTGGTGATTTCAACTTCCTGGCTTTTAATACCCAGTATTTAACTACAAATTTTTACCTCTAGCCTAACTTTCTTTCTTAACTCTAGACCTGCATGGCATTCCATGTGACATCACCACTTGGACTGGTATTTAAACTTTGTCTATAACTGAACATCCCAATCTGCCCCCGATCACCCACTACAAAAAACAAGGAGTCATTCTCAACTCTTCAACTCCCCTACCCCAATCTTTGGACACGACATTGAGGAATCAACACCACATTGCACAATACTTCTAAGTCTTTATGTCCTCATCTTTAAATCGAAATAAAAGTGCTCTCCCATAACGTTACTATGAGGAATAAACAGGTAAGAGAGAGTCCCAACTCCTCTGCATACCTGTTGCACTAGTGCATTTATGATCAGGCTCCCACCTCCCCAGGAACTTTCTGGTATGCTACTTGATGTTATATGTCAACATACACCTGCTGCTCTTTCTTGCTAGAACCGCTTTCCTCAGGTGTCAAATTTCCCATTCTTTAAGACTCAGCTGAAAACCCTATTCTGTAATGTTTTTCCTAACTCAAAGTAGGCAAACTCCTCCGCTGTCAGCACTGTGTCTTGTCTACACCTCAAACTACTGCAGTGACAGCACCTTCTGGCAGTGAGCTCTTTGAGCACATGATCTTAACCATCTTTCTATCAGCAGTGTCTATAATGGTTGGACATTCAAATGGTTTGCTAAATGAGTACAAAAATTCAAAACCAGTCAAGGAACCATTTATAAATGGAATCACACCAGTCTTTTGGATCCAACAGTGGAAAGAGACACTTTCAAAAGGGAAGGCAGAAGGGCAAAAATGGTGGCATAAGAAAATGACAGCAACTTACTGCATTTTAAACAACTCATTCATTGGCTACTGTATCTCCCAATCCATTCTAATATTAACGAGAATGTGTCCAACCGTGACAACAAATGCAAAACACAGTTACCTATTTTTTCTTCCAGCTCTTTTATTGAAGAGTATTGATCATTTTTTATGGAAGGTGATTTCACCAAGGAATCCTAGGTTTCACAGGGAGAAAAAATAAAAAATAAAACAAAAACCAGAAAAAGAATTCATTTCATTTCCCAAGATGAACTAGTCACGATGTCTGAAAATCTTTACCAGAGATAATTCCTACAAAAAGTAATTGGTCAACAGATGTTTCTTCCCACAATAGACCATGCAATACTGACCTTGCCATGCACGTGGCATTTACTTTAAAAAAACAGCAGTACCCAAGGCAAAAGTGAACAAACTATACATCGGATACATAAGGAAAAGATTAAATGATTAGAGCTCAGCTGGGCTCGGTGGCTTAGCCTGTAATCCCGTGCCTTTGGCAGGCTGAGGTGAGTGGATTGCCTGAGACTGCAGGTTCGAGACCTGCCTGGGCAACCTGGCGAGACCTCATCTTTCATCTCTATAATAAATCAAAAATTAGCCGGGTGTGGTAGCGTGCGCCTGTCATTCCAGCTACTTGGAAGGCTGAGGCGGAAGGATCGCCGGAGCCCAGCAGGTTGAGGCTGCGGTGGCCAGGAGCGGCCACTGCACTCCAGTCTGGGCGACAGTGAGACTCCAACTCAAAAAAAAAAACAAAAAACATTAGAGCTCATCATACGTTCACTACACAATGTTTTGAGAAAACCATAAAATTTTAGTCAAAGTGAAATACCACTGTAGCCCACCTTTTTGTCTAACAGTCCTCTTTAAGAGAGATATTACGTATGTCACACAAGAATGAAACTCAAGTTTTCATATTTGGTTGTAGTTTTGTTAGTGACTAATACAGTTCTGACCAAGATATTTAAACCCCTCATCATTCAATCTTATGTAAGTTCAAGATTTTAAAATGACCTAAAACCAAAAAATTTAAAACACAAGATATACATGAAAATGTTTAATGCACCTTTCAGAAATTTGCTAACTGAGCTTAAATGATAAAAATGTATTTCTGCCGGGCTCAGTGGCTCAGCCTGTAATCCCACGCCTTTGGGAGGCGAGGTGAGTGGATTGCCTGAGCCCGCAGGTTTGAGACCCGTCTGGGCAGGCGAGACCTCATCTCTACAATAAATCAAAAAATTAGCTGGGCATGGTAGCGCGCCCCTGTAGTTCCAGCTACTTGGAAGGCTGAGGCGGAAGGATCGCTGGAGCCCAGCAGGTCGAGGCTGTGGTGGTTGGAAGCGGCCACTGCACTCCAGTCTGGGCGACAGTGAGACTCCAACTCAAAAAAAAAAAATATATATTTCTGATATCGAAGTGCAAAACTTCAATGTATATATTCTAGAGCCGATGACCAGATCTAAGTATCAATTTGAATCAGTAAAAGTTAAATTAATAGTACCTTTAATGATATCAACTCTGCTCTCACATTTTGCAATTCAGATTCTTTTTGTTCCAGTAACGGACTTAGGTTTTCATGTTCCTTTATAAAACATTTTTCTTTTTCATCATGGATTTCATTTTTGCTATGTAATGTCTGAGAGACTTCTTCAACTTGAACTAAAAGATTCTGATGTTCAAGTCTTGTTTTTTCATTAACAGTCTTCATTTCTAGAAGATCAACCTGCAGGGCCTCCTTTTCTGACTGGATTTCTTCTAACTCTTTCCTTAACAGAACTTTCTCTTGCCCACAGTCTCTCAATAAAGCCCGAAGTTCTTCACATTGAACTACATTCTCTTCTTGAAGGCACTTAATCTCTTTATCTAATTCTGTCACTCTTTCATCATACTGAAACACCAAGTTGTGTTTTTCCTCATTGGTTTTTGCTAAGGATTCACCTATAGCCTGCAGGACATTTACAACATCTTGCTCTTCATTTTCTTCTGAAACATTTGACCCCATTTCTTTAAGAAAACCATACAACTGAGTTTTGACATATAACTTATGAACTTTCTCATTTTCATATAGTTTATTTAAATTATCTCGCTCTTCAACTGCTAACTGAAGTTTCTTTTCTAATTCAGTAATATGCTCTTTAAGGATAATATCTCCTTCTTTTTGAGACAGAACTTCCAAATCCCTACTCAACTGGTTCTTTTCTGAACATAGTCTACTGTTTTCCTCAGAAAGAGACCTTATTTCAGATGACAAAGCTTCCTGGTCTTCAGTGAGAGTTTTCATTTGAACCATAAGGTTTTCTAGGTTTTGGTCATTTTGATCCTTTTCTTTTAAGGTCTCCTCTAGTCCTCCTGCTAATTCATTTACTTTTTGTTCTAGTTCACTGTTATACTGGGTAGTTTGCTCCACTTTTTCCCTAAGTTCCATAATCAATTTTTCTTCCCTGTCACATTTTTTATGGAGATTATCCATTTCTTCACGAGAATTTTTTAGTTTATTTATGAAATCATCTTTTTCCTCAGTAAGAGAACTTATCTTTGCTTCTAATTCTTGCAACATGGTATCTCTCTGATTGAGATGAAGGAAGTACACTTCATTCTTTTCCTGAAGATTCTTTATGGTATTTTCAAGTTCTGGTACTAATTCTTGTTGAGATAATAACTTTTTATTTTCTCCCTGGAGACAATTCACAGTTTCAAGAAGAGCATCTTTTTCAGTAAAAGCAGTTCGAAGCTTCTGCTGAAGTTCATGAACATCAGATGCCTGCTGTTGCTTCATTGATTCAAACTCTTGACTTATTTTTCCCGCAGATTCTCCAAGTTCCGTTTGCAAAATTTCCATAATCTCTCGCAAACTCTCATAATTTAAGATTGCTTCTTGCTTTTCTTGCTGTAGGTATTCACACTGTTCCTTAAGACCTTGTATTTCAAACATTAATGTTAATTTTTCTTTTTCTGAATCAGACAAAAATGTCTCGTTTAGCTCTGATATTTCTTTTTGATGTTGTTCCTTAAGTCTGTGTACTTCTTTGTTATGCTGCTCTACAGTACAGCAACACTGTTTATTTAAATCTTCTAGCTCAGATTTTAATTTTTCAATGACACAGCCCTGTTCTTCTTTAGCCAGTAATAATTCATTGATTTTAAACTCTAAGTCTTCTCTTTCATGAAAAAACTCATCCTTTATATGCTGAGCATCCATTTCAAGTTTTAACTTAAGATTATTCATGTAAGTTACCTCATCTTTTAAGATACTATGCTGAGATGCCAGTTCTTTTAAGGTATCTTCTAAGTGTTTGACTTTTTCATTTACTACTTGTTCTACAAAAATATTTTCTTGTAAGAGCACAGAACACATCTTATTATCTTGGCTTGCATCTGAGGTGGCTTTCCTTAAATTTTCGAATTCATATTCACATTTCTCCTGAATGTTCGTCTCACTTGCCTCACGTTGTTTTACTAAGTTTTCATTTAGCTGATTCAACTTACTTATTTCTGCTTCATGTTCTTTAGCTGATGCTTCAATCTGGCACATCAACTCTTTCACCTCTTCTTGGTGTGTAGCTTTCAGCTGTGAAAGCTCTTCATGCAAACTACTAATATCTTTTTGGTAATTTGTTTCAATAACATTTTGGAGATGAGTAACTGTTTGCTTCTTTTCATCAATGGTAGCTTCTAACTGCTTTTGCAGATATAAAATTTGTTCCTCAAAGGCTGGTCTCATCTTCTGAATCTCTTCTTGTAGTTTTTTAACATTATCTTCAGAGTTACTATGAAATTTAAGTTGCTCTGAAAGCTCGAATTGCTTATTCATTGCCTCTTCCAGGTCCTTTTGTAAGCTAGCTTTATCTTCATTGTGTTTGGAGTATACTGCCATCAATTCATTTTTCAAATTTTCAATTTCTTTCACATAGTTTCTGTGTGACTGTTCAATCTCATGCATATCTTCCATCTTAGTTACATAATCCTGTTACAAAAACAAGTACACATAAGATCTTTAAGATAAAAGAAACCTCTGCCCTCAGGAAAAGTATTAACAACAGGCAACTTAGAAGGAAAGGTAAATGAGCAGAAATGTATTTAGAGAAATATGATATTGAGATACCAAAAATTCTGCTTCGATTCTGTACACCTTAAATATGACAATATATATCAGCAATATGAAATCTATTACTCAATTTAGCCCAGGTCTAATAGGTAAGAGAGTGGAAACATACCTTTGAATATCCTAGAACTAGATAGATAACGGCATTCAGAATCATGTGCGAAAATCAAATTGGCTTTTAAAATTTTTATTAAAGAATGACAGTATAGCTATGTGAAGATTAACAGTGCAATAAGGCTGGGCGTGGGGGCGTGGTAGCTCAAGTCTGTAATCCCAGCACTTTGGGAGGCCAAGGTGAGAGAATTGTCTGAACCCAGGGGTTAGAGACCAGCTTTAGTAACTTGGCAAGACCACATCTCTACAATAAATCAAAAAATTAGCCAGGTGTGGTAGTGCATGACTGTAGTTTCAGTTACTTGGAAGGCTGAGGCAGAAGGATCGCCTGAGCCCAGCAGGTAGAGGCTGTGGTGGCTGTGAGAGTGCCACTGCACTCCACTCTGGATGACAGGGTGAGACCACAACTCAACAGAAACAAAAACAAACAAACAAACAAAAAATACCAGTAAGTGTTACCTCTGTACAGATGGGTGATTTAAGTTATTTTTCTTTTTTTTTTTTTGAGTCAGTGTCTCACTCTGTCACCCAGACTGGAGTGCGGTGGCATGCTCACAGCCACTGCAGTCTTGACCTACCAAGTTCAGACAATCTTTCTGGTTCAGTCTTCCAAATAGCTGAAACTACAGGCACATGCCACCACACCCAGCTAATTTTTTGATTTATTGTAGAGATGAGGTCTCGCCAATTTGCCCAGGCTGGTCTCAAACCCGCGGAATCAGGCAATCCTCTCACCTTGGCCTCCCAAAGTTCTGGGATTACAGGCTTGAGCCACTGCGCCCAGCCTTATTTTTCTTTTAAAATCGTAATCTCTGTTTCTTTGTTCATAAAATGTTAAACTCAGATTAGATGATTTTCAAGATCTTACTTAGCTCTAAAATTCATGACTACACTATATAAGTTTTTAAAAAAATTCATGTGTTTTGTTTTGCTTTTTTTTAATAACTTTATTATTACTACTGTTCTTTTTTTGTTTTTTGAGTTGAAGTCTCACTCTGCCGCCCAGACTGGAGTGCAGTGGCCGCTCCCAGCCACCGCAGCCTCAACCTGCTGGGCTTCGGCGATCCTTCCACTCAGCCTTCCACTCAGCCTTCCAAGTAGCTGGAATTACAGGCACGCGCTACCACGCCCAGCTAATTTTTTTTTTTTTGAGTTGGATTCTCACTCCGTTGCCCAGACTAGAGTGCAGTGGCCGCTCCCGGCCACCGCAGCCTCGACCTGCTGGGCTCCGGCGATCCTTCCGCCTCAGCCTTCCGAGTAGCTGGAATTACAGACACGAGCTGTAACGCCCGGCTGATTTTTTGATTTATTGTAGAGATGAGGTCTCATCAAGCTGCCCAGGTGGGTTTCGAACCCGCGGGCTCAGGCAATCCACTCACCTCGGCCTTCCAAAGCACGGGATTACAGGCTGAGCCACCAAGCCCGGCCTATTATTACTATTCTTGAGTCAGAGTCTCACTCTGTTGCCCAGGCTGAAGTGCAGTAGCACACTCACGGCCACACCAATGTCATCCCGCTGGGCTCAGGCGATCCTTCCACCTCAGTCTTCCAAGTAGCCAGAACTACAGGTGCGCGCTACCACGCATGGCTAATTTTTTTGTTATATCGTAGAGATGAGGTCTCACCAAGCTGCCCAGGCTGGTCTCGAACCCCTGGGACTCAGGCAATCCTCTTGTCTCTGCCTCCCAAAGTGCTGGGATTACAGGCTTGAGCCACCGTGCACAGCTATAACTCTGTTATTACAGAGATGTGGGGCACAAGTCAGGATTAGGTACACGTGTCACCTACGTGCAGGTGAAGTTTGGGCCTCCAGTAGGTCTTCACTTCTCCTGGTTGAGGACCAGGTACCATTTGTGTTGTTACATTCCCATACAAGTTAAAAAAAAAAGCTAAGTGTGGTGGCTCATGCCTGCACATGAGAGGCCAAGGTAGGAGGACTGCTTGAGCCCAGGAGTTCAATACCAGACTGGGTAACATAGTGAGACTTCATCTCTACAAAAAATAAAAAAGTTAGCGGGTGTGGTGGTGCTCAACTGTAGTACCAGGTACTTGGGAGGCTGAGGTATAAGGATTGTCTAAGCCCAGGAGGCCAAGGCTGTGATAATGAGAGAGTGCGATCCTGATGCAAATAAATAGATAAAGAAGATTAAAACGTTGCCCTACCTCAACCTCTTGCTTCATTTTAATGTTTTCCTTCTTCAGAGAAAGACACTGTTGCTCCGTCTCTGCTTTTTCCAGAAGAATACCATCTAGACGTTTAGTCAATGCCTGTTTTGGAATAGGGTGATTTGATTGCCTGAGGTTAAAGAACTGATGGCTTGACCACATGCATAATTACCTCCCATCTTTTCCAAATCATGCCACAGTGAGAATAAAAGATTTTAAAAGGCAAAAACATAACAGCAAAGAGAAAAGACACGAGGACAGGAAAAATGCCAGTACATTTTTGGAAAACTAAACGTGGAAGAAGAACTAAATGAGAATGAGGAAGAAGCTAAAGCCTAAGGGTCTGAACAGGGAAACACTGATGAGAAGCTGCAAATACTCTTCAGAAAAGAAATGCTCAGGAATTGGAGTCACCAAATACTGTCAGGGAGGTGTAATATGTAGGGTTCAAATTCTGGAGATTGGTCAACCATCTGCACACAAATCGTCAGAAGAATAGGCAAGAAATAGCCTATGTCCCTACTCTCTCACAGGTTTATTCTTTTCAGAAATTAAATGCAGAAAGTCAATGAGAATGGAAAATAAATCAACAAACCAAAAGTCAGCTCTTTAAGCTAACAAAACAGACATCCTCTAGTAAAACTGATCTAAAGACAGGAATCACACAAGAAAGTTACAACTAAAAAGGAGGCACATCTACATGTAAGTCAGAGATTAAAAAAACAGAGAATATTATGAACAATTATTTGTCAGTAACACTGAAAACTGAAGTAAAAGATAAAAAATTCTTGTAAGGATAAATCTTCACCAACTCAAGAAAAACATATTAAAAAGCATAATACTGTACTTAAAAATCAAACCAGCAGTTAAAAATCATGCACCAAAAAGAATAAGAGGAACAGATGATTCTTAAGGCGAGTTCTATCAGATTTTCAAAGAACAGATAGATTATCCCAATTTCATACAAACTTGTCTGGACAAAATAAAAACAAGAATTCCGAGGTTATTCTACAAAATCAGCATAACTTGAAACCAATATCTAAGTACTCTGCAAAAAGAAAAATCAAAGACCCATGTTACCATAAATCTAGATGCAAAAATCCTAAATATGACATGAGTCTACCATTACCATTTCTAACCAACATTGTGTTAAAGATCATAGTTAGCAAAACAAAACCTTAAAAAGACACAAGGCATAAAAAGTTAAAAAGAAAGGTTTCTTTTGGTAGGTGATATGACCATTTACACAAAAAAACTATAAGAATTTATAGGTAACTAGAAACAACTGAGAGTTTCACAGAGTAACTAGATCTAAGGTTAATATACAAAGTCAGTTCTATTTTGGATACTAGTAGCAAACAATTAGAAAATATAATTAAAAAGAAGACATCATTTACAATAGTATCATAAAATACCAAGAATCTGGAAATAACTTTATCCCTAATGTAAGAAGGCCTTCCACAGGAAAAAATTATAAAACTATAGGTTCAAGTCGGGTGTGGTGGCTCACGCCTATAATCTCAGCACTTTGGGCGGCCGAAGTAAGAGGACTGCCTGAGCCCATGGGTTCAAGACCAGCCTGGGCAACTTAGTGAGACCTCATCTTTACAATAAATCAAAAAATTAGCCAGGCATGGTGGTACACACCTGTAGTTCCAGCTACTTGGAAGACTGAGGCAGAAGGATCACCTGAGCTCAGCAGATAGAGGCTGTGGTGGCCATGAGCATGCCATTGCACTCCAGCCTGGGCAAAAGAGTGAGACTCCAACTCAAAAAACCCCAAAAAACAAAAAACTAGGTTCCATGCAATTTCAATCAATCACAGTGGGATTTTTCATGAAATCTGACAATATGATTCTAAATGTATATAGAAAAGTAAAAGACCAAGAATAGTTAGGATACTTTTGAAGAGAAGAGAGAGGACTTACTTCTAGGTATCATGATTTACTACAAAGCTACAGAAATACACTGAAGACAATATTGTACTGGCAAAGGATAGACAAAATAACTAATGGAATAGAAAAGAGTCCAAAAACAAATCCAACCATATTTTGAACTATTAGATCAGTAATTAAGGCTGAAAAATAATAGTTATTGTTGTTAAAAAAGACTTTACACCATTTTAAAAAGAAATACACTCCATATGGATTAAAACTCAAATGTCAAAAACACAGCTTTAGGCCGGGCTCGGTGGCTCAGGCTCAGTGGCTCAGCCTGTAATCCCAGCACTGGGAGGCCGAAGCGAGTGGATTGCCTAAGCCTGCGGGTTTTAGACCCACCTGGGGAAACTTGGCGAGACCTTGTCCCTAAAATAAATAAATAAACAAATTAAAAAAAACAGCTTTAAAGCTCTTAAAAAAGATAAGGACCAGCCTGGGTAACTTGGCCGGGCTCAGTGGATCAGCCTGTAATCCCGCTCTTTGGGAGGCTGAGGTGAGTGGATTGCCTGAGCCCGTGGGTTCGAGACCCGCCTGGGCAACTTGGTGAGACCTCATCTCCACAATAAATCAAAAACTAGCCAGGCGTGGTAGCGCGTGCCTGTAGTTCCAGCTACTCGGAAGGCTGAGGCGGAAGGATCACCGGAGCCCAGCAGATCGAGGCTGCGGTGGCCGGGAGTGGCCACTGTACTCCAGTCTGGGCAACAGAGTGAGACTTCAACTCAAAAAAAAAAAAAGAAATACCTCGGCATCTTTCTAACCAGAGAAGTTAAAGTATTTTAGAATGAAAACTACAAAACACTGCTCAAGAAAATCAAAGATGACACAAACAAATGGAAAAATAATCCATGCTCATGGAGAGGAAGAATCGACATTGTTAAGATATCCGTCCTACCAAAGGCCATCTACAGATTCAACACAATACCCATTAATTTACCAACATCATTCTTCTCAGACCTGGAAATAATGATACAGAAACTCATATGGAAACATAAATGACCATGAATAGCCAAAACAATCCTTAGCAAAATAAACAAAGCGGAAGGTATCACACTTCCACACTTTAAATTTTACTATAGGGTTACAATAATCAAAAAGCCTGCTATTGGTACAAGAACAGGCATACGGACCAATGGGAACAGGACAGAGATTCCGGAAGCCAAACCTCAATTTTTCAACCAACGTATCTTCACCAATAACCAATGGGGAGAGGAGAACCTATGCAGTAAATGGTGCTGAGAAAACTGGCTGACCACATGCAGAAGACTGAAACAGGACCCCTACCTATCACCATATACAAAAATCAACTCTAAATGGGTCAAACACCTAAATGTAAAACCTCAAACTATAAAAACCTTAGAAAATACAGAAGACACCCTTATGGAAATTGGAACTAACAACCAATTCTCGATCAAAACCCCAAGTGCCCATGCCATACTGGGCACTGTGGCTCATGCGTAATCCCAGCACTTTGGGAGGCCAAGCCTGTAATCCCAGCACTGCCTGAGCCCATGGGTTCGCGATCAGCCTGGGCAACTTCATGAGACCCTCATCTCTACAATATATAAAAAAATTAGCCAGGTGTGGTAGTGCGTGCCTATAGTTCCAGCTACTTGAAGGCTGAGGCGGAAGGATCACCTGAGCCCTGCAGATTGACATAGGTGGCTGTGAGCATGGCACTGCACTCCTACTCAAAAAAAAAAAAAAAAGATAAGATAGACAAGTGGAATCTCATCAAACTGAAAAGCTTCTGCAAAACAAAAGAAACCATCAAAAGAGTGGGGAGACAGCCCACAGAATTAGAAAAAATATTTACCAACTGCATATCTGACAAAAGCCTAACATCTAGGATCTACAAGGAACTCAAATATGCTGAAAGGAAAAAAACAAACAGCCCCTTTAAAAAGTGGGCAAGACATGAATAGACACTTCTCAAAAGAAGGTATATGGGCAGTCAACAGACACATGAAAAAGTGCTCAGCCTCACTAATCATCAGAGAAATGCCAATCAAAATCCATTGAGATACCACATAACCCCAGTAAGAATGGCCATCATTCATAAAACAAACAAGAGATGATGGCAAGGATGCGGAGAAAAAGGAATGCTTCTACACTGCTGGTAGGAATGAAAACTAGTGCAGTCTCTTTGGAAAACGGTGTGGTGATATGTAAAAGAACTGGACATTGACCCTTCATATGACCCAGCAATCCCCTTACTGGGAAAATACCCAGCGAACTCAAATCCTTCTACAAAAAAGATAACTGCACACACGTTTATCGTAGCACTATACACAATAGTAAAAACATGGAACCAACTGGGCTGCCCGTCAAAACTGGACTGGATAAAAAAAGTGTGGTACATATACACAACGGACCATAAAGAAGGACAAACATATAGACTTTATAGCAACTCGGATGGCTTTAGAGTCTACCATACTCAGTGATCTATTACAGAAACAAAGAACGAAATACCACATGTCCACATGTTGTCACTCATAAGTGGACCCTGAATGTTCACCATGATAACATAAGAAAGGGACTGGCAGTAGTGGGATACTGCCAGGGTGGGGAGGGGGGATACAACATCAATAAGGGTACCTGATCTCAAACCAGACAAAGTGAGAACCAAAGGAAGGCCCAAACTTTACCTACAAAATGACCACTTGTATATCTAATCCTTAATTGTACCCCACATCTTCAAAATAAATAAATAAATAAATAAAAAGACAAAATTAGCACAGCCACTTTAACTGAACTTTAGACCAAATGGTATGAGGGGGCATCCCTCATAAATAAAAGGAATTTATTCATAAACATTGTGCATTTATTCTTAATGTCTAAACCCGTCACCTTCAAGGTACTCTCCATTTGCTGCAATACAGTTGAGGTGCTCTTTCCACTGCTCAAAACAGTTTTTGAACTTGTCAACTTTGAGGCCTTTCAGTGCTTCTGTCGTTTTTTGTTTCGTATCTTCCACATTGGCAAAACATTTCCCCTTCAGAACTTTTTTCATCCGCGGAAACACAAACTCTGTTGCCAGGGGCAGACTGGGTGAACAGGAAGGGCGAAGCATGGGGTCATGCTGCTTTGGGTCCAACAGCGCTGAACACTAAGTACAGCGTGGGCAGGAGTGTTGTCACCTAGTTTGCCACAACTCGGGACATTTCTTCCACAAATCGTGATGCAAACATCTCAAAAGTTCCAGATAAACAACTTTGGTTGACTGATTGGGAGAAACAAATTCCAAGTGAAGTACTGGGAACCCACCCACCAAACAATAACTCCAGTTTTGGGGTTCCCTCTCATATGTTAGGCCACAAAACAAGTTTTGATGAATTTTAAAAAACTGTAACATCAAGCACCTTCTCAGACCACAGTGGACTATAACTAGAAATCAACATTAAGAGGAACCTTTAAAACTATACAAATACATAAAAATTAAACAACATGCTTCTAAATGCCCACTATGGCAATGAAGAAATTAAGATGGAAATAAAAATTCTCGAAACAAATAAAAATGAAAAACAACATATAGCAATATCAGTGCTAAGAGGAAAGATTACAACAAAAGCACATCAAAAAGTAGAAAGACTTCAGACAATCTAACAATGTACCTCAACAAGCTAGAAAAGCAAAAACAAACAAACCCAAAATTAGCAGAAAGAAATAATAAAGATAGGGCAGAAATAAATAAAATAGACTAAAATAAAATATAAAGTATCAACAAAATGAAAAGCTAAACAAAATTGATAAACCACTAGCTAGACAGACCAAGAAAAGACTCAAATAAATAAAATCAGAAATCAAAAGAGATATTACAATGATACCACAGAGATACAAAAGATCATCAGAGAGTATTATGAACAACTATGTGCTCACAAACTGGAAAACATAGAGGATATGGATAAATTCCTGGAAATATATGATCTCTCAAAATTGAATTAAAAGAAAAGAAAATCGGCTGGGCTCGGCGGCTCAGTCTATAATCCCAGCACTTTGGGAGGGCGAGGCGAGTGCATTGCCCGAGCCCGCAGATTCAAGACCCACCCAGGCAACTTGGCGAGACCTGTCTCTACAATAAACCAAAAATCAGCTGGGCGCGGTAGCGCACACCTGTAATTCTGGCTACTTGGAAGGCTGAGGCAGAAGGATCACCAGAGCCCAGCAGGTCAAGGTTGCGGTGGCCAGGAGTGTGCCACTGCACTCTAGTCTGGGCGACAGAGTGAGACTCCAACTCAAAAAAAATAAATAAATAAAAGAAAACCTAAACAGACCAACAGTGAGCAGTGACTGAATCAATAATAAAGTCTCCCAACAAAGAAAAATCCAGGACAAGACAGATTCACTGCCAAATTCTTTTTTTTTTTGAGTTGGAGTCTGTCACTCTGTTGCCCAGACTGGAGTGCAGTGGCCGCTTCCGGCTACCGCAGTCTCAACCTGCTGGGCTCCAACGATCTTTCCGCCTCAGCCTTCCAAGTAGCTGGAACTACAGGTGCACGCTACCATACCCAGCTAATTTTTGATTTATTGTAGAGATGAGGTCTTGCCAAGTTGCCCGGGTGGTCTTGAACCCGTGGGCTCAGGCAATCCACTCACCTTGGCCTCTCAAAGTGCTGGGATTACAGGCTGAGCCACCAAGCCCTGCTTACTGCCAAATTCTACCAAACATACAAAGAACTGGATACCAATCCTCAAACTATGTAATCCAAAACAATGAAGAGGAGGAAATTCTCCCCAACTCATTCTATGCAGTCAGCATTACCCTAATACCAAGGAGATAACAAAAAAAAGAAAACTACAGTCAATATCCCTGAAGAACATTGATGTAGAAATCCTCAACAAAGTACTAGCAAAATACTGCATCACATAGTGCATCAAAAAGATGATACACCGTGATCAAGTGGATTTATTTCAGGGAAGCAAGGATGGTTCAAGATATGCAAATCAATAAATGTGATACACCACATCAACAGAATAAAGAACAAAAGTCATATGGTCATCTCAGTAGATGCAGGAAAAGGGTGTGATAAAATTCAGTATCCTTTCAGGATAAAAACTCTCACCAGAGCGCAGGAGTTCGAGATCAGCCTGAGCAACATGGCGAGACCTCATCTCTACAGTAAATCAAAAAACTTAGCCAGGCATGGTGGCGCACGCCTGTGGTTCCAGCTATTTGAAAGGTTGAGACGAAAGGATCACCTGAGCCCAGCAGGTCAAAGCTGCAGTAGCCATGAGCATGCCACTGCATTCCAGCCTATGTGACAAAGTGACACTCTGATTAGAAAAACAAAAACAAAAACAAAAAACCCTCAGCAAACTAGGTACGAAGGAATATATCTCAAAATGCTAAAGGCTACATATGATAAACTCACAGCTAATATATCATACTGAATAGGGAAAAGTGGAAAGTCTTTCTTCCATAAACTGGCACAAGACAAGGATACTCATATTCAGCACTACTACTCAACATAGTACTGGAAGTCCTAACCTGAGCAATAAGGCAAGAGAAAGAAATAAAAGGCATCCAAATTGGGAAAGAGAAAGTTAAATCGTCTCTCTCTGCAGATGACATGATCTTATATCTAACAAAAACAAAATACCCCATCAAGAAACTTTAAGAGCAAATAAACAAATTCAGTAAAGTAGCAGGATACAAAATCAACATAAAAAAATCAGCAGTATTTCTATACACCAATAATAAACTAGCCAAAAAAGAAGCCAAGAAGGCAAGCTGTTTAAAAATAGCTACAAAAGCTGGGCTTGGTGGTTCAGCCCGTAATCCCGTGCTTTGGGAGGCTGAGGTGAGTGGATTGCCTGAGCCTGCGGGTTCAAGACCCGCCTGGGCTACTTGGCGAGACCTCATCTCTACAATAAATCAAAAAATCAGCGGGGCGTGGTAGCGCGCACCTGTAGTTCCAGTTACTTGGAAGGTTGAGGCAGAAGGATCACCGGAGACCAGCAGGTCAAGGCTGCGGTGGCCAGGAGCGGCCACTGCACTTTAGTCTGGGCGACAGAGTGAGACTTCAATTAAAAAAAAAAAAAAACACCAAAAAATAGCTACAAAAAAACACAAGAGCAAACAAATCAAGGAATAAATTTAACCAAAGAAATCAAAGAGCTCTACAAGGAAAACTATAAAACACTGATGTAAAAAAATCGAAGAGGACACAATCAAATAAAAGGACATCCCACGCTCACAGATTGGAAGAATACTGTTAAATACTGCACAAAGCAATCTACAGATTCAATAAAATCCCTATCAAAATACCAACATTATTTTCACAGAAACAGAAAAAATAATCTTAAAATTTGTATGCAACCAACAAAGAGTCAGAATAGCCAATGCAATCCTGAGCAAACTCTCACACACACACACACACACACACACACACACACACACACACACACACACACACATAGCTGCAGGCATCACATTTCCTAACTTCAAATTATATTAGAAAGCATTATTAATTGGAACAGTAGGTTACTGTAATAAATATAGACCAATGAAACAGAAAATTCAGCAATAAATCCACACAATTACAGTCAACTGTCCTTCAACAAAGCTGTTACACACACACAAAAACAAACAAAAATGCTGGGCACAGGGGCTCACGCCTGTGATCCCAGTACTTTGAGAGGCAAAGGCTAGAGGATTGCCTGAGCCCAGGGATTCGAGACCAGCCTGGGCAAGCTGGCGAGGCCTCATCTCTACAGTAAATCCAAAAATTAGCCAAGTGTGGTGGTGCATGCCTGTAGTTCAAACTATTCAGGAGGCTGGGGCGGAAGGATCGCCTGAAATCAGCAGGTCGAGACTGAGGTGGCTGTAAGTGCGCCACTGCACTCCAGCCTCGGTGACAGAGTGAGACTCCTGCTAAAAAAAAACCAAAGGCTGAACTTGGTGGCTTAGTCTGTAATCCCAGCACTTTGGGAGGCTGAGGCAAGTGGACTGCCTGAGCCCATGGGTTTGAGATCGGCCTGGGCATCTTGGTGAGACCTCATCTCCACAATAAATCAAAAATTAGCTGGGCGTGGTAGCATGCGCCTGTAGTTCCGGCTACTTGGAAGGCTGAGGCAGAAGGATCGCCGGAGCCTAGCAGGTAGAGGATGCGGTGGCTGGGGGCGTGACACTGCACTCCAGACTGGGCGACAGTGAGACTCCAACTCAAAACAAAAACAAAAACAAAAAAACACCAAAAAAACCAAAACCACAAAAACCAAAAACAAAGCTGTCAAGACCATACATTGAGGACAGGACACCATCTTCAACAAACAATGCTGGAAAAACTGAGTAACTATATGCAGAAGAATGAAACTGGACCCCTATGTCCCACCATATACAAAAATTGACTCCAGATGGATTAAAGACTTAAATGTAAGACCTCACACCATAAAATTACTAGAAGAAAACATGGAAACAACTCTATAGGACACTGGCCTAGGCAAAGATTTGTATGGCTAAACCTCAAGAGCACAAGCAACAAAAATACAAATAGACAAGCAGGATGATATTCAACTCATAGCAAAATAAACAATATACACAGTAAAGACATAGCCTCTTGCTTGAAAGAAAATACTTGCAATCTACTCATTCAACACACACCTAATATCCAGAATATACAACTAACTCAAATAACATTAAAAGAAAATACAAAAATGGGCAAAGAACATGAGTAGATATTTCTCAAAAGAAGACATACAAATGGCCAACATGTATATGAAAAATGTCAACATCACTAATCATCAGGGACAAGCAAGTCAAAACCACAACGATGTATAATCTTACCACAGTTAGAATGGCTATTATTATAAGAAAAAAGTAACAAATATTGGTAAGATGTGGAGAAAAGGGAACTCTTCTACACTGTTGGTAATTGTAAATTAGTATAGGCAATGGAAAATATTACGGAGATTTCTCAGCATTTCCACTACTGCGTATTTATCCAAAATAAGTCAAAATATCAAGGGAATACAGGCACTCCCACGTAATTGCAGCACTATTCACAATAGCAAAGACATGAAATCAACCTAAGTGCCTGTCAATGAAGGAATGGGTAAAGAAAATGCGGTATATATACACAATGGAAAACTATACGGTCATAAAAAAGAATAAACTCATGTAATTTGCAGCTACGTGGATGGAAATGGAGGTCATTATGTTAAGTGAAATAAGCCAGAGAGAGAAAGACAAACATTGAATGATCTCAGTCACATGCAGGAGTTAAAAAAATTGATCACAAGGAGGTAGACACCAGACTGGGAAGGGTGTTTGGGTAGCAGGAGGGAGAGGAAGACAGATTGGCTAATGAGTACAAACATAAAGTTAGATTGAAAAAACAAGTTCTGATGTTTGATAGCAGAGTAGGGTAACCACAGATAACAATATGTATTTTTCAAAATAGTCAGAAGAACTGAAATGTATCCAACACATAGATATGACACATACTTGGGTGAGTGATGGGTTCCCTAAATACCCTGACTTGATATTACACATTCTAAGCACGTAATAATATTCACATGCAGGGGAGGAAAAGGAGGGGCAAAAAAAAAAAAAAAAAATTCACATGTACCCCCAAAATATCTACAAACATAATGCACCAAAAAATAAAAAAATAAGCTGGGCTCGGTGGCTCAGCCTGTAATCCCGCGCCTTTGGGAGGCTGAGGTGAGTGGATTGCCTGAGCCCGTGGGTTCGAGACCCGCCTGGGCAGGCGAGTCTCTATAATAAATCAAGAAAAAAATTAGCCGGGCGTGGTAGCGTGCGCCTGTAATTCCGGCTACTCGGAAGGCTGAGCAGAAGGATCGCCGGAGCCCAGCGGGTCGAGGCTGCGGTGGCCGGAAGCGGTCACTGCACTCTAGTCTGGGCAACAGAGTGAGACTCCAACTCAAAGAAAATAAAAATAAAAAAAATAAAAAAATAATAATCTGAAAGGTAAAGTTGGCTAACTTGAAGGCATTTTCTAGTCTTGTCTTTAGGAGTAGTTTTGGCAGAGTGGAGAAACGGGATAGATATTTAGATGTTCTTATCCCGAAATGCAATTTTACAAAAAGTATTTTGAGTTTAGAGGTAACTGATAAAAAATTAGAACAGACTCTATAGTTACTTTTTAAAATATAGAGGCCTCCTTTTAGTGTGTGACCTTGTATATGTGTATATATAAAAAATATTCTCCCAAAATAATACATGGTAATAACGATAAGAACTAATAATTATTGACACTTATGTGATCAACTCAGTTCTAAGTGCTGCATGTGTAATAACTCACCGAATACATCAACCGTACAAATAGAAAGTATTATTATTATCTCTAGTCTACAGATGAAAACTGAGTTACAGAGAAAAAAGTTAAGAAACTCAGACAAGGTCTTGTCAGTAAAGAAGCAAGGATATGAAGGCCTGACCCAGGTAATCTGGCTGGAGTCAGCACTCTTCCTTAACTACCACCTGGTTGTATTTTAACAACGATGGATGAAGGAAACATACCATAGCAAAATGTAAAAACAAAACTACTGAACTCAGTAATACAGAAATGACAGTACATTATGAATTGAAATAGCATTTGTGCACATCATTCAAGCCTCATGTATTGTTTTAGCTAAATAAAGAATAAAATGAAAAATGTGTGATAAGTATATAGATTTAAAGACCCTTTTAGTAACTCTTGGAGTCCCTAAGTAGTCCACCACTCACAAGTTGGGAGTCTCCTAACAAGAAAATAAGATAATATATAGTCAAAGAATATTATGCAAAAGCAGTGAAAAACACTATTACAGAGCTTTGTGAAGCAAAAGAAACTTTAAGGAAGCTTAAGCTATGTGGGAGAATGAAAAAGTATTTTAGTTAGCATTTAGTAAATGGAAGTAAGAACACACAACTTGGGTTTTGAAACAGGGAATAAATCAGTATTGTGGGCCAAGTGTGGTGGCTCATGCCTGTAATCCCAGCACTTTAGGAGGCAAAGATGGAAGGAGTCCTTGAACCTAGGAATTCCGGACCAGCCTAGGCAACATAGTAAGACCTCATCTCTACAGAAAAAAATTTAAAAATTAGCTGGGTGTGGTGGTGCGTGCCTATAGTTCCAGCTACTTGGGAGGCTAAGGCAGAAGGACCGCCTAAACCCAGGAGGTCAAGATTGTGGTGAGCTATGATCATGCTACTGTACTCCAGCCTGAGAGACAGTGAGACTCCACTCAACTCAGAAAAAAAAAGTATCTGGGGAGAAATAATTGTCCATAGTCTTGGCAGTCTCCAAGTTATAAAAACAACAACAACAACAACAACAAAACCCAGTGTTTTGCAATTTGGCAGGAGAATGTAAGACTAAAAAGAGAAGGAGAGCCCAGTTAGTTGATTATTAAAGTAGGTCAAGTACAACATGAAGCATTTAACATAGAGCCACACAAATGGAGGGGAAAAAGACAAACTGGAATGATATCTTAAAGCAGTAACAAGTTTCTGGTGATGGACACACGTAGAAGATAAAGGAATTAGGTAAGTTAAAGGGTCTCTGAAGTCCAAGGCAGGAAAAACTGTGGTGCCACTGACCCAATCAGGGGAGGGAATTTGGTCATGTTGAGTCTGAGGTGACGATAGCGAAATGTGTGAAGCATTTTTTACCCAGGCAGCTAGAAACACAACGGTGGGATCTGGGTTAGTAGTCATGTCTAGGGATATAGCTCTGTCTACAGATTATATACAGGCTCCATAAATCGCTGAAGTCCTAGGTATGGTCAAGTTTTCTGAGGGGGGTGGGAAAGAGCAATGCAGAGAATGAGCTAACAGCAATAATTAGAGTATGTGCGAAGAAGAGAGAGAAAAATCATTCCAGAACAGAAAGGGACCTAGATGTCATTAACTCTATGGTGAATCAGAGGTAAAAAATATCTAAGGTCAGAGAGGAAATGGCAGAATAGGGACAGAAAGCCACCAGGTAGCCTCTAGCAGGCTGACAATACTTAAGAAAATTATATTTACCATTAGACATTTCTTCCAGGTAAAGAAAAATTAAAGCAATACTGACAACTGTTTTATTACCTTAATAATATCATCAGCTTCTCCAGCAATAGGTTTTGATTTGAGTTCTTCAATTTCTTTCTCCAATTCTAAGCAATGAAAAAATGAAGAATTCCAGGTCAGAAATGAAGACTATAATTACTGGGAAACTGATAAGTACAATCTTAAAAAAAACCCCAAAACCTACAAATTAGAGCACATTTAAGAAGCAGATACTTTGAGAAAGTATTAACTTCATCCACATAATAGTATTACCTCCCCCCTCCTTTTTATTATGGAAAACCTCAAACAAACAGAAAAGTAGAACAGTATGATTAATCTCTATGCACTCATCACTACACTTTAGCAATTATTATACAGCCAATTTTGTTTGCTCTCAATCTGTGCTCATTTCCGCCTCACTGCTTTTCTTTTTTTTTTTTTTTGAGTTAGAGTCTCACTCTGTCACCCAGACTGGAGTGC
>NW_007247279.1:228138-230443 GCF_000164805.1 Carlito syrichta | reverse complement strand
CGCCAAGTTGCCCAGGCGGGTCTTGAACCCGCGGGCTCAGGTCATCCACTCACCTCAGCCTCCCAAAGTGCTGGGATGACAGGCTGAGCCACCAAGTCCAGCCGGCTTTTCTTACTCATCCTGATAATTGTGAAGCACATCCCAGACATCACATGATTTCACCTGTATTTCTTACTATATAATCTTAAAGTAAAACCCCCACATTAACATTTATTAAGCATAAATGTTAGTCTGAGCATTTCATTATCACATATCTAGACTTCAAGCCTAGAACATCCTCCTAAAAAAAGTATTCTCTTTATCACAGGATGATCCAAATTCCCAAAATGTAATTTGACCTTTTCTAGTAAATAAATCTTGGCTCTTAGGCGAAACAGTTAAAATTTGAAAGTCAATGGAAATCAAGAGCTCACGCACATATACTAAAAAAAGACATCTTTTTTTCCTTATGGACTAAAAAGAAAAGGAAACCAAATAGGGAATCAATCAACTTCAGCAGATAAATATGCCTCAAATTTCCATGAATAGAAATCTTTTATTACTTTACTTGAGGATTCTTTTTTATCTCTTTGGGCTTACTCCCGTGTGTCTCTATTATTTCAAATGACTTTAAAAAATGCTTTACTTGTAAGAATCTAAAAATCCACATCAAGGAAAAAATGCCTAACTTTAACACATTTTTAAAAATCCCTCTCCTTGACTTTATTCTAATCACTCAAAAGTAACTGCAGTTTAAAGATGTGAGAGAATACATAAATCAGAAATAAATGGTTAGAATGTTACTTAACATTCTACTACACAGCCTAAGATGTATTTGGAATCACTAGAAGACCAAAAAAACCCCCATTTTCTCCATGATTAAATGAGACTGTAGTCAAAATGAATATTTTCAACCCAATACCTGTACACCTTGATTTAGCTTTCTGTATTAGCATCATCTGCTTCTTGGCAAACTTGATGAGATCTTCCTTGGGCAGTATTTCCAGCTGAAAGATGTGGTCATGTTACCAACTTGTTAAAACTCATGTTTCTAGTACACCACAAAAAAGAAACATAATGTCCGCCTAAAAATAAACACATTCTACTGAAATCTCTATGCTAATTTTGTTCCATATTTTTAAAAATCAGCAAATGTAACCACAACTCAATAATTATTAGTTATGCAAACACTAAAAACGTAAACATTAGTTACAGAACTACTATGAAATGTAAAAAAAGCACATATCCTCTCACAAATGTCATAAGTTGACCATTTTTAGGTTTTGATTTAATTGTAAACTTAGGAAGAAAACTAATGCTACTCAAAATTCCTTAGAGCTGTAAAATTATTTCATTCTATTCAAGGCTGTAAGAAGTGTTTAGTCACATTAAAATTTAAGCATAAGTACAGCAGCAAAATGAACCAGGTGGGCTTTAACACAAAAATTAAGCTTTACCACTTGGGAAAATTGCTTCACCCCTGAGGTCTCAGTTTTCTCATCTGTAAAATGAAGACAACAACAGAACCTATCTCATGGTTACCATGAAGCTTTCATTTTTTTAGTTTAGAAAACATAATTTATTTAGAAAGCAAATTGGAGAAAGAGGGAGGGGAGGGGGCCAAAGCTTAAGAAGACACGGCCTGGCCACAGCGCAAAGAGCACACGGCCAGCCACACCGTAGCTCAGCAGGCAATGGCTCAAGTAACTGAACGCAGGGCTTCGACAAGTGCCTGAAACTCAGCAGCCCAACGACAAACCTTAGCGGCAAGCCACTATCTTTCCGAACCACTGAACGCCAAACAGAGTACAGGGCCGTAAGACCGGACTAGTTCAACTGTCTTTTCACAGTGGAGGACCTGGAGCTCACAGAACACAGCCCCTTGGTTTCTACCCTGCGTCACGGTTCCTTCCACTACTCCACGGCATCAACCTTCAGGAACCAGACTGCTCGGTTCAATGTCTGCAAAGGCTGCAGGATCTCCTCGGCGGTGCGATCCAGCAGCAGGAAGTAAACAAAAAGTCATGTCTTTCTATAGCGGGAAACTTTAAAAAAAAAAAAAGAGCAGGAAATAGATGGATGACTGTGCCCATTAAAACTGCGCTCTCCCGGAACAGGGCTACGGAAGAAAACACCAAACAGGCCGCCCCGCTCCCACTCCCGAGGGGGCCTGCCGGCCAGGCGTTCTCCTCACCTTCGACTTCCCGGTCCCAGGGGCGGCTGGGGAAGCCACTCCAGCTTGGGCAGGATCCTGCAAAACGCAAGCAGACCCGAGCGTCAGGCGGGCGGCTCGCCCACGTCCGGGCGGGGCGGGTGAAGCCTTTCG
>NW_007247279.1:215499-227140 GCF_000164805.1 Carlito syrichta | reverse complement strand
GCCTGGGCGCAGCGGGCCGCGGGAGAAAGGCAGCCGCGGAGGCACGCGCCGGAGCCCGGATCGGGGTCACTTTGGTCGAGTGAGCTGCTCGCTTGGGGGCTCGCTGTGGCGCCCGCCGTGCACACCCCTGCTTGGGGAGGAAGAGTGTTGCGACTTGTGCAGAGAAGCAGTCTGTGTTGGGAGATCGCTGGAGAAAATGTCCATGGATCTGGGCGTTGTGCAGCGGTGTCAAATGGGCGCCTTTCCTACGGGGCTGGAAAAATAGTCATCTCAGGCAGCTTCTTAGAAAGCTAATTCCTAAGAACCCCCCCCCTTTTTTTTTTTTTTTTTTAAAAGAAACAGGATCTTGTCACGCTGGCTGGAGTGCAGTGGTGCCAGTCGCTCACTGCAGCCTCGAACTTTGGACTCGCGCCACCCTCCTGCTTCAGCCTCCGGATTGCTGGGACTACAGGCACGTGCCGCTATGCCTGGCTGATCTTTAAAAATTTGTGGAGACAGGGTCTCGCTATGTTGCCCAGGCTGACCTCGAACTCCTGGGCTCCAGCAGTGTTCTCATAAAAGTTTAATGTTTTTATGGCAGCAAACACTGCTTAGTTTGGCAGATGGTATTGGAAAAACTCAAGACTTTGAGCGGTAATAGAGGAAAAGAGGGATTTCTGCTGCTTTATCTCCATCAAATACTTTGCTGTTTAGGAAGCAGCTACTCCATGAATGCGAAATTGAATTTATTGATTGGTGTAGAAATGGAACAAGGAATACAACTTAAGATAACTAGTCAAACTTTTTCCGGGTTTTTTTTTTTTTTTTTGAGTTGGAGTCTCACTCTGCCACCCAGGTTCCTGCTAGGCTCAGGTGATCCTTCCGCCTCAGCCTTCCAAGTAGCTGGAACCACAGGCATGCACCACCACACCTGGCTTATTTTTTTGAGTTACTGTAGAGACAAGGTCTCGCCAAATTGCCCAGGCTGGTCTCGAACTCTTGAGCTCAGGCAGTCCTCTTGCCACCGCCTCCCAAAGTGCTGGGATTACAGGCATGAACCTCTGCGCCTGGCTTTTTCTAGGTTTTGAGTAAGCTTAGAGCTGAAACTTTAGGGTAGTTGTTATGTCTGTTAATATAAAGGATATTTTAGCTTTTCCCCCCATCCAGTATGGAATCCAGTCTAGAATCAGTTATTGCATTAAATTGTTATGTCTCTTCAGGCTCCTTTATTCTGGACTTATTCTACAGCTTTTCTTGGTCTCCTATAAAATTAACATTTTTTGAAGACTGTAGTTCTCCCACCTTTTATTTTATTTTATTCAATTGACATATAAAATGGGCTTTCCTTTAGGCATGCAGTTATTTTTAATTTTAATACATACATTGACTTGTGTAATCACCAGCACAATCAGGTTACAGAAAAGCTGTATTATCCCCTAGACTCCCTCATACTAGTCCATTATAGCCACATTCTCCTTCCATTCCTAATTCCTGGCAACCATGGTCTGTTCTTCACCACTATAGATTTGTGCTTTCATGAATATCATATAAATGGAAATAGACAGTATGCAGTCTTTTGAGACTGGCCTCTCACTCAGCATAATGCCTTTGAGATTCATCCAAGTTGTTGCATTTATCAATCACTTGTTTCTTTTTATTGCTAAGTCATTTTCATTGTATGGATATATTACAATTTGTCCATTAATTACAGGACATTTGGGTTTGTTTCCAATTTTGAGTGATTATAAATAGAGGCACTATAAATGTTAATGTACAGATTTTTGTGCAGTTTTTATTTCTCTAGAATAAATACCTAGGAGTGAGATTTGCTGGGTTCTATAGTAGCACCTGGAGCAGTGCAGTCTCAGTAGCTTGATTCTGGTTGGTTTCATCAGAGAACGGGCCCTTGTGTGGGCTTCTACATGAAGTACCCCAAAAGTTTAATCAGTAGCTGTAATTTGTTTGCACAGTTCACAGCTCTATAGAGGGGTATCTTTAATCTGCAGTCTGCAGTTTTCAGAGTGGCAGACTGATGGCTATACCGTTGGCAATAGCCCAAGCGTCAGTAAATGTACAGCCAAGCTCAAGTGGAGAATCGACCAGAGCTTTGACAAGAGCCCCTTGTGCTTCTTCCTTTGAGTGGAGATGCGACGTCTGTCTGTGGTTCTGCAGAGCTGGCAGTCATGTTGAAAAGCCGTTGCAGGCTAGTAGAAACCATGCAGTTTCAGCTTAGCTAAGCCGGGCTCAGGATTTAGGGGAATCTTTGTGAATTGAGGGCCCTAGTGAGCTAGTGAAATGATTCTCATGGCTGGGGGTAAAACTTTCCCCAAAGAAATGGCTGTCATACTAACATGTAGAGTCCAGATGCCTTTGGGGCCGGACCAACTGTGTTCCAGAATATACCACGTTCATTTGAAAAGCAAGGTTTTGTGGGCCTTTTTGCATTGTTTGTCTTAGAGTCTGAGTTGAGTCACCCCAAAAGAGGACTATCAGGGCAGAGATTCATGTGGCCTCCATGGGTCAGGCATTCAGTTTTGACCAGGGCTCTGTAGCTAGCTAAAAGCTGCTTTTCAAAGGGATGTACTTGGCAGCCATGCTAGGAAGGCGATAATCTGAAACCCCAGGGGTACTTCCAGGTGGAGGCTGCCTCCCTTCACTAGAAGCTCTCGACAGAATCATCAGTCACAGAGACTTTTGGCTTAAAGGGGCATGGACCCACCAAGGTAGTAAGCATGCTGCAGCTGGACAGCTTTCAGTGAAGCCTTTTGTTTTGTACCCCGCTCAAATAGTACCCACTTATGAGTTAGCCCATAAAAAGGACCAAGTGGAATGCTCAGATGAAGCAAGCTCTGTGTCTAGTATCCAAAGAGCCCAGTAGGCTCTGGGCCTCCATCTTGGTGGATGAGAGCAACAGGTAGCGGTCTTTCCTTTGCTTCCAGAGTGATTGAGAGGTGTGAGTCCACTCAAATAGTCCGTGTAGTTCCAAGAAATGTGTTATCAGGCCCCTGAATTTGTTAGGGTTATCAGCCACTCCTACTGGCAGAGGTGTGGAAATACTATATTCAGGGCCATTGAAACCAAGGCTTGCCAACCAACAGTACACTGCTCTGTGGTGATGCTTTGGACGTCAGAGGGGAGAGGCATTTGCAACAAATCCTGACCCACCCACTGGTTGCAAGTGGCAGGTGAGGTGGTCTCAGTAGTCCTTTTTTAAAATGAAGTCCCCTCTGGCACTTATGGGACAGTGAAGTAAAATCATATCATTCAGTAGCAAGGCAACAAACAACTGTACATTGAATTAAGAAAAAGGGCCCTCCCGTGTGATCACTTTAGCTTTCCTCTCCCACTGTGAACCCTGTACTGTCCCAGTTAGCTGAATTTGGGTGGTGCCTTGGATGTCTTTGTCTTGTTTTGTGACTGTGGAATCACAGAATTTTAGTTCCTTGCTCTTGAGGTTACATA
This sequence comes from Carlito syrichta, assembly GCF_000164805.1. Classification (NCBI taxonomy): domain Eukaryota; kingdom Metazoa; phylum Chordata; class Mammalia; order Primates; family Tarsiidae; genus Carlito; species Carlito syrichta. The sequence continues at coordinate 223,699 of NW_007247279.1, read as the reverse complement.
GCTTATTAAGATGGGTGTGTAAGGACTTACATCTGTGCCTCTTGCAGAAAGGGAGACTTCTGCCCAGAGCCTAGTCAGCTTTCTTTTTAAGCTGGAGAGAGAATAGAGGCAGAGGCAGGGATCGGTGCTTCAGAGGGAGAGAGTGGCTCCTTATCAGTAAATGAGGCATTATGTTACATTTTGTTTTGGGCAGAGTGGTAACTGCTTAGAGGCCCAAATGAGGCTGGACTCGGTGACGCAGCCTGTAATCCCAGCACTTTGGGAGGCCGAGGCGAGTGGATTGCTTGAGCCCATGGGTTTGAGACCCGCCCAGGCAACTTGGCAAGACCTATCTCTACAATAAATCAAAAACTAGCCGGGCATGGTAGCGCGTGCCTGTAGTTCTGGCTACTTGGAAGACGGAGGCAGAAGGATCGCCGGAGCCCAGCAGGTCGAGGTTGCGGTGGCCGGGAGCGTGCCACTGCACTCCAGTCTGGGCAACAGAGTGAGACTTCAACTCAAAAAAAAAAGAAGCCCAAATGAGATTCTCATGGCTATGGTCTACCAAAAACGCCGTATCGTCATTGCTGACACTGTTTATTTCAACTCCACAACATCCTTGAAAAGATAGCCCAGATTAAAAATTGAGGTTTTTTTCCTTTCTTTTCCTTTTTTTTTTTAGCTTGCGAGATATACAGAAACACGAGAAATCAAGGCAGAATTGTCTCATATCCTGTGACCTTACTAAACTCACTAATTATTAGTTGTAGTTTTTTTGTAGATTTTTTTCCTGAATTTTTTATTTAGACAATCATGTTATTTGTGATGAGGGACAGTTTTATGTCTTTCCAATATGTATGACTTTTATTTACTTATCTGTTTCTTTATTTTTCTTATTTTAAAGATGTGGGGTACAATTCAGGGTTAGGTATACAAGTGTTCATTATGCAGGCACCCTTGTTGCTGGGGTGTGCCCCCCCACAGATTCCCACTACTGCCAATCCCACCCCCACCCTTCCCTGGCAGTTTCCCACTACTGCCAGTCCTTTTCTTATAGTGTTATGATAATTGTTCAAGGTCCACTACCTGACTATTTCCTATAGCATAGTCTGAGTCTTTCAAGTGTGTTGAGTCAGAGTGTGAGTATGTACATTCTTGTCATGATTTGATTCATGGGGAAGAGCATTCAGTCTTTCACCATGGAGTATGATGTTGCAGGTTTTTTGTGGATGTCCTTAATCAGCTCTCTGCATTTGTGATTTAAAAAATAAACCTGCGTTTATAATCTCATTGTGCCTTTATTATGAATACAGATCTGGTGAAATAAAAAAAAATTATGATTTGTTTCAGTCCACTACACTTCTGAAAAGTCTCCTATTCTTTATTGTTTTTGAGATAGGGTCTGTTGTCCAGGCTGGAGTGCAGTAGCACCATCCTGATCCTGGCTTACTATGGTAGCCTTGGTCTCCTGGACTTAACACCTCAGCCTCCCGAGTAGCCAGGACTATAGGTACCACTACACCTGGCTAATTTTAAACAATTTATTGTAGAGACAAGATCTCACTATGTCACCAAGCTGGTCCTGAACTCCTGGGCTCAAGCAGTTCTCCCACCTCAGCCTCCCAAAGTACTGGGATTATAGGCGTGAGCCTCCCCACCCAGTCCTATTCTTATCTATTCCCTTTGTCTCACTCAGTGGCCCACTCTCCTGCTTTGTGTACTCTTATGGCATTCTAATTATATTTGTCTTTAAGTGTGACCTAAAAAGTTAAGATCTTGTTTACTTAAGGCCTCTGATCCACTAAGTGTGGCCAAGGAGACGGCCATATCCTTCTCTCTCTCTGTTTCTGTCCATCTGTTCATCCATATCTGTATCTCTCTACTTTCCCAAACACATGTACACCTATGTATATTCATCTTCTACCTCCAATAATTGACAACTTGTAGCCACTCTTGCTTCACTTTTACTCACATCTGCACACATCTACTATTCCCCCTAATTTTGCTATATGATTTTGAGATAAGTCCAAGACTTCATATCATTTCATTTATAAATATTTCTGAAGATATCTCTAAAAGACACTTTAAAAATATAGAATAACACCACTATTGTGCAAATGACAGTGACTTCTTAATATCATCATGTATCCAATCAGTGTTCACACTTGCCAGATTTTCTGAACAAAAATATTCTAGAATTTGGTTTTTGATTTAGGGTTTTAAATAAGGCCCATACGTTGCAATTGGATGTATGTCTCTTAAGTGTCTTTTAATCTGAAAGTTCCCCCTTTACTCTTCACTCTGTCTTTATCGAAGTTGTCATTTGTCCTAAAGATTTTATTGCAGTTGGTTTTTGTTCATTTATCATGCTCCTTTCCCACTGTATTTCTGTAAAATACTAGTTAAATTTAATGGCTTAATCTCACTCTGATATGTGTGCGAGAGAGAAGACTACTTCATAGAAGATCGTGTAATTTTCAGGAGATGTATAAAATCTGTTGCCTTGTAATGTGGGCAGTAATGGATGATCATTGCCTGGATCTATTTGGAGTTGCAAAATGGTGATTTTCTGATTCCATCATACTTTATTAATTTATTTGCTGAGTTGCTTATCTAAGGAGAGACTTCCCCTCATTAACAATTTTATTACTCTGGGGATCAATGGTTGACTCTTTTTTTTTTTTTTTTTGAGTTGGAGTCTCACTCGGTGGCGCAGTGGCCGCTCCCGGCCACCGCAGCCTCGCCTGCTGGGCTCCAGCGATCCTTCCGCCTCAACCTTCCGAGTAGCCGAAATTACAGGCATGAGCTACCACGCCTGGCTGATTTTTTTTTTGTTTTATTGTAGAGATGAGGTCTCGCTGTCCAGGCGGGTCTCGAACCCGCGGGCTCAGGCAATCCACTCACCTCAGCCTCCCAAAGGCGCGGGATTACAGGCTGGGCCACCGAGCCCGGCTAGTTGACTTACTTTACTTACTAGTTTTCTTTTTTTTTTTTAGTCGAGTTCTCCCTCTTTCATCCAGTCTGGAGTGCAGTGGCACAATCGGAATCACATGGTCCTTCTGCCTCAGCCTCCTAAGTACTGGGACTACAGGCATGCACCATCACGGCTGGCTGCTTTTTTTTGTAGAGGTGAGCTCTTGCTACGTTGCCTAGGTTAGTCTCAAATTTCTGGACTCAAACAATCCTCCTGCCTCAGCCTCCCATAGTGCTGGGATTGCAGACATACACCACCAGGCCCAGCCTACTTACTAGTTTTCAAAACAATGGATTTCAGAACAATTCCCCAAAAGTGACCAGTTTTTTTCCCACCAGAATCATTCAACATTCATGAGTTTTAAAGTATTTGATGAGCATCAATCTACTTCAGCTCTTATCAAATTGTCCCATTATTGGCTGCAGGGAGAAAGCCTGTTCAGGTTGGTTCTGGAGTTGACCATGTCCTTTTTTTTTTTTTTTGAGTTGGAGTCTCACTTTGCTGCCCAGGCTGGAGTGCAGTGGCATACTCATAACCACCCTAGCGTCGACCTGCTGGGCTTAGGCGATCCTTCTGCCTCAGCATTCCAAGTAGCTAGAACCACAGGCGCACACTACCATGCCCGGCTAAGTTTTGATTTATTGTAGAGATGAGGTCTCGCCAAGTTGCCCATGCTGGTCTCGAACCCGCAGGCTCAGGCAATCCATTCACCTCAGCCTCCCAAAGTGCTAAGATTATAGACTGAGCCACCGAGCCTGGCCTCGTCCTTTTAAACACCCTTGGTGGTTAACTCTCAAGGTTGGGTGGTACCTGTAGAGGTCAGCTGCTTTAACTCCCTTCTCTTCCATTGAAGCATATTTCAAAGAGGCATTCTGAAACCCCCTAAGTGTATATTTACAACTGACTTCCTTTGATGCTAATTAAGAGATGCATGGGTACTGGCCAGCACAACCATTGTTCCTAGTTTACTTTAGAATATTTTAATGCTTTTTTGGTTTTAAACTGACAATTCAAGTATGGCAGTGAAACAACTTATATACAGACTAGGCTGAACCAGAAAGTTAATTCAGCGTGTCATCTCAATCTTTTTCAACTCCTCTAGTCTCCCAGTCCCTTCAAATTTTGTTCCGTTTAAGTGAGGGTAAACAGCAGCATCTCTAAAAGTAATCAAAAACCAAACCAAGTGACTAGTTTTCGGTTTCCCTACCCTCCCCTTTAGCTTTCCTGACACCTTGTTTCTGGAATGAGAGGAAAAAAAATGAATGCTCTAATTTTAGGAACTTTATCTATGGTGTGCTGAGGGACATACACAGTGAAGTTAGAGTAAACCGTGTGTGTGTGTTTCATATATATAATCATACACATAATTCCCAAGTCTGCACTGCCTTTAAAGGTTCACATTACTTCATTCTTTTTTATTTTTTGAGTTGGAGTCTCACTCTGTCGCCCAGACTGGAGTGCAGTGGCACACTCATGGCCACCGCAGCCTCGACCTGCTGGGCTCCGGCGATCCTCAGCCTTCCGAGTAGCGCGCGCTACCACACCCGGCTATACATTACTTCATTCTAATGCCATGGCAAAGTAGTTCCTCAAGTTAGGAGCAACTTATGATAGATTCTTATTTCAATTAATAACTTGAAGAAATCACTTGCGATACCACAGACATTCCAATCCTGTAAAAGTTTCTCATAGAAACACAATAAGAAATAGTTAGATTCCAGGAATGCAGTTATTAAATAGCTACAGAAGAGTTGATGTTCTCACAGTAGAACTCTGCCTTTCTCACACTTGAAACCCAAAGGAACCTTTCTTTTTTTCCTTTTGGTCTTCCTTTTTTCCGCTAGTCTTCCATTGCATTGGGTTGGGTAACACTGTCCATGAGTTGCAGTGGCAGATAGGGCAGCATATTTCATTCTCTGAACTGCAGATGAGTTCATATTTTAAAGACATATATTAGCTTAATGAGCTGAACTATGACCTGTTCAATGAATATGTTTTCTTCCAATTGTAGATGTAGCACAGGTGTATTGTAGAACATCTGGAAAATACAGGAAAATACAGAAAAAAAAATCACCTTGAACGTGTTATAGAAATAGAAAATGAGAACAATGTGTCAATAATATGTGTTGTGCTGGGCTGTTGTATACTAGATAGAGACTGCTTCATGTTAACTGGTATTACTCACATATAATTTAAGGGTGTCGCAGGGCCTTGCCTAAGTAAACATACTGTTTACCAGTTTGGCATGGTGCCACTGTTCATTATCTTCAGAAAGGCCTCATTAAAGTATACTTGTCACTTAGCGAGAGTCCAAAGAGACGCTAGATCTTTTTTTGTATACTAGTACACTAGGAGGTTTTGTTTCAGAAAAATCCATCCTTGGTTCTTTAGAGCCTCGGTTGTAACTCTTAACATAAGCATGGAAAAAGTATATTATACGTTGTATTATAATCATATGTTAGTTTACCTTTAATGTACTTACTACTTAGAAGCGAATGTAGTTCTTCTGATCTAGCCTCTTATCCTTTATTAAATAGGCCAAGGAACAGGCCAGAGTTTAAGTTACTTGCTAAAGACCATAAAATGATTAGGGGCAGAGTCAGTAACAGAACCAAGGGTTCCACTCTTAGTGCACTGCTTTGAAAATGACATGAAGCCGGGCTCGGTGGCTCAGCCTGTAATCCCGCGCCTTTGGGAGGCTGAGGTGAGTGGATTGCCTGAGCCCGCAGGTTCGAGACCCGCCTGGGCAGCGAGACCTCATCTCTACAATAAATAAAAAATTAGCCGGGCGTGGTAGCGCCTGCCTGTAATTCCAGCTACTCGGACGGCTGAGGCGGAAGGATCGCCGGAGCCCAGCAGGTTGAGGCTGCGGTGGCCGGGAGCGGCCACTGCACTCCAGTCTGGGCGACAGAGTGAGACTCCAACTCAAAAAAAAAAAAAAATGACATGAAAATCTTAGCTACAGGGTATTATACTATAGAATCACATGATCGTGGTCTAACCAGCCGCCCTTATATTTTGATTTATTCAGTAAATTTTTGTAACAATTTTGAAGCTGGTGAATCCTGGTTTCTGCCTTAAGTCAGGATGAACTTCTATGCATTTAGAATGTCAGATTATTTAATTATTCATTTGCTGGGGCTTTTGTAACAAGGTACCACAGACTGGGTGGCCTAAGCAGCAGGGATGCATTGTTTCACAGTTCTGGAGGCTGGAAGTCCCAAAGGTGTTGGCACAGGCTGGTTCCTTCTGAAGCTGTGAAAGGAGGATCTGTTCTGGCCTCACTCCTTGGCTTACAGATGACTGTCTTCTCCTTGTGTATCCTCACACTGTCTTCCTGCTGGGCCGTCTTCCTTTGTGGCCACATTTTTCTTTTTTATAACGACCACAGTTATATTGGATCAGGGTCCACCTTCACAACCTCATTTTAACTTGATCACCTTTGTGAAGACCTTGTCTCCAAATAAGGCTATGTTTTGGGGTAGTGGGACTTAAACTTATGAATTTGGGGGGAGACACAACTTAGCCCATAGCAGTGATCATCTTTTTAAAAAGGCACATATAACTGACTTTAAGCCTGTGAGACTCAGAAAAATCTTGTCTCAAAGAAAACGGGAGGAAACAGAGATGAGGAAGCCAAAGAGCAGTGGTGATAATGCCTGAATGGTTCGGGGCAGAGTAAGGGGCTGGCAGAGGCAGGCTGCTGGCCGAGACTCACAATTGGAAGGACTTTCCTCCCATTCTATAATCTGTCATTTTACTTCGTCCTTCAGATTTAAAAGAAAAGTTGCAAAAATAGGGAAGAATCCCTGTATACCTTTCATCCAAATTAACAAGTACATTTGCTGTATCATTCTCTCTCTCTATATTTTATTAGTTTTTTCTAAGCCATTGAGGCCAATTGCAGACATCATGCTCCATTATCCCTAGTTTGTTTTCCTAAAATAAGCTATTATTTGACATACTCATAGTCAAAAATCAGTAAATCAACATTGATCCTGTTATTATCTATTCTACAAATCTGATTGAAATTTCACCCATTGTCCCACCAATGTCCTCTACAGCAAAAGGGAGAAAAATACCTTTCTGCTCCAGGGTCCATTGCATTTAGGTGTCATGCTCTTTAATCTCTTTACATCTGAAAAACTCACTTTTTGTCTTTCATGATCTTGACATTGCTGAAGATTATAGACCGGTAATTCTATAAGCTTTCTCTCAATTTTGGCTTGCAGATTTTGCAGTTTTGCCAGCAATATTAACGAAGCCATGTTGTGTGATATCGTGAGCATGAGGCTTGCACGTGGTGTTGCTATGTCCTGTTATTAGTGATGTTAACTGTGACCATTGGTTAAGGTAGTAGTCTGCCAGTTTCATCATTGTAAACTTACTGTTTTTTCCTTTGTAATCTTGTGGGGGGATGCTTTGACACTATATAAATATCCCATGTCTCATTAAATTTTCATCTACTAGTTTTAGCACCTCCTGACAATTCTTGCCTGGAATACTTATTAAACGCTTATGATGAATTTCTGATTCCTTCATTCCTCTTACATTTATTCTTCGTTCTACCGCAAGAGATTTTGCTTCTCCTCCATTTACTTATTTACTTACTTAGTCATTTATCTACAGTACTATGAATTCATGGATTCTTTTTTTTTTTTTATTTTTTTGAGTTGGAGTCTCACTCTGTCACCCAGACTGGTCCAGACACCCAGAGTCTCACTCTGTCACCCAGACTGTTACCGCTCCCGGCCACCGCAGCCTCGACCCACTGGGCTCCGGCGATCCTTCCGCCTCAGCCTTCCCAGTAGCCGGAATGACAGGCATGCGCCACCACGCCCGGCTGATTTTTGGACTTATTGTGGAGATGAGGTCTGGCTGCCCAGGCGGGTCTCGAACAAATTTGTGTTGTTTTAAGCCACGGCATTTGTGGCAATTTGTTACAGCAGCAATAGGAAACTAATACAGATGTAGGAAATAAGTATATGTATGTATTTATATGATATCAATCTATCTAGTAAAAACTGTCATTTTATACTGGTATTTGAAATTCCATTTCAACATCACAGGGATCATTTTAGCATCCCCCTGTGAGAAGTAAAAAAAAAATCACTCAAAGAGCTGTTTTTTCCTAATCTTTCCACAACAACAATCAACACAGAAGACTTCTGTGACCAACGTGTAGGGTTTTTCCTACGTGATAACCAGTGACACCAGCTGAGTGTCATCCAATCCTATTCAATTCTA
>NW_007247279.1:201345-215479 GCF_000164805.1 Carlito syrichta | reverse complement strand
CAGGAGGGTCTCGAGCCTGCGGGCTCAGGCAATCCACTCGCCTCAGCCCCCCAAAGGCGCGGGATTACAGGCTGAGCCACCGAGCCCGGCTGAATTCATGGATTCTTATTCTATGGGCTATAATCTGTTATTCGTGCTATTCAGTTTGATGTTTGAATTGTGTCCGATTTGGCCAGTGGGAGGCTTTCCAAGCTGGCTCTTGTGTCCTTTTCATTTGTCCCCATCATTGTTAGAGCCTTTTTATTTCCTGGCCCCAAAAGATATTCTAGGCTAAGTGTACACTTGCTCTGCCCTCATCATGAATCAACAATTTTTCTGAGGAGCTCTAATTCCTTTTAATGGAGTGCAGTATTTAGAAACCAGGAGCTGGGGAAACATGGTCCTAACACAGGGTATCATTGCTGCTAGGCCCTCTCAGCCTAGAGGAGTAAGAACTAGGGGACGGCTATGTGTGTGTATATGTGTATATGTATATGCAGGTATATCGATGCATACCTACACTGGGGTACACAGGAAAATGGTTCCCCATGTCCTAACCCTGGGACCTGCGACTCTATTACCCCACAGTCAGAAAGAACTTTGCAGATGCGGCTAAGGATCTTGAATTAGGAGAGTGCCCCTGGTGTATCTGGGTGGGCCTGTGGTAATCAAAGGTCCTTACAAGAGGGAGGGAAGCGGCCAGGAGAGAAGACGCTGCGTTGCTGGCTTGGAAGATGGAGGAAGAGGGCCACAAGCCAAGGAATGCCGGCGCCCTCCAAAGGCTAAAAGGGCGGGGAAACACGTCCCTCCCTCAGGTCCTCGAAGGTGCTGCCGGAAACCTTGATTTTAGACTTCTGGCCCTCAGAACTGTGCGGGAGTAAATTTGTGTGGTTTTTTTGTTGGTGTGTTTGTTTCGAGTCGGAGTCTCACTCCGTCGCCCAGACTGGAGGGCAGCGGCCGCTCCCGGCCACCGCAGCCTCGCCTGCTGGGCTCCGGCGATCCTTCCGCCTCAGCCTTCCCAGTAGCCGGAATGACAGGCCTGCGCCACCACGCCCGGCTGATTTTTGGACTTATTGTGGAGATGAGGTCTGGCTGCCCAGGCGGGTCTCGAACAAATTTGTGTTGTTTTAAGCCACGGCATTTGTGGCAATTTGTTACAGCAGCAATAGGAAACTAATACAGATGTAGGAAATAAGTATATGTATGTATTTATATGGTATCAATCTATCTAGGAAAAACTGTCATTTTATACTGGTATTTGAAATTCCATTTCAACATCACAGGGATCATTTTAGCATCCCCCTGTGAGAAGTAAAAAAAAAATCACTCAAAGAGCTGTTTTTTCCTAATCTTTCCACAACAACAATCAACACAGAAGACTTCTGTGACCAAACGTGTAGGGTTTTTCCTACGTGATAACCAGTGGACACCAGCTGGGTGTCATCCAATCCTATTCAATTCTAACAGCCTCAGTTCCACAGGCTGAGGGCTCAGCCCTCAAGTCTTCCCCTTTCTTCTTCCCAGTCACAGGTCTGGGCCTCTGGAACTTCTGACTGACCCGTTCAGAGTTGGGGTTCCCATGACTCCTTCTTTGGGTTTGATTAATTTGCTAGAGCAGCCCACAGAACTCAGAGAAAATGTTTACCAGTGTACTACAAAGGATATTTTTTAAAAATACATATAAACAGCCGGATGAAGAGGTACACACAGGGCAAGGTCTACAAAGATCCTGAGTGCAGGAGTTCCTGTCTCTGCGGAGCTGGGGTGTGCCACCCTCCTGGCATGTAGATGAGTTCCTGTCAGCCTCCATGTGTTCAGCTCTCTGGAAGCTCCCTGAACCCTGTCCTTTTGGGTTTTTAAGGAGAACTCTTTACGTGGGTATGATTGACAACCATGTAGAAATGTGATTGGACAGAAAGGGTCTGCTCTCAGAGTAGCAGACCAAGTGGGAGACACAGCATGGCCTGGGCTTCAAATTGTGCTTGGCCTTTCTGTGCAGTCTTCCTTCCTGTAGAAAATGGGACAGGACCGTCTCTGAAATGAGGGTTTTATGACCCACAATCAGATTAGAGCTCTGCCTTAGGTAGGTTGAAGCAGGGCAGGAGAACATCAGAGAGATTCTGTTTACTGTAATAAGGGCTATGGAAGTTATGCGACAGGAACCCTGGATGAAAATACACACACACACACACACACACACACACACACACACACACATATTACGTGCACGTGAGCGTGTGTGTGTGTGTGTGCGTGTGTATAAGCATACCTCCTTTTCTATTTTTTGTAACTCTCTTCTCTGATAGTGAATAACCTAGGTTTCATTATCTATAATATATTTAGATTTTTGTTCAGTTTTATTTATTTATTTATTTTATTTTATTTTATTTTTTTGAGTTGGAGTCTCACTGTCGCCCAGACTGGAGTGCAGCTGGGCTTCCGCGATCCTTCCGCCTCCGCCTTCTGAGTCGCCGGAATTATAGGCATGCGCTACCATGCCCCGCTGATTGTTCAGTTTTAGAATTAAGATTATATTGTTTCAGAATTTCTAACTCATACTGCTGTGAGGAATAAACTTATTAACTATAGCTTAATATTTGTTTCTTTCGTTTGCAGGTATATGTAAAAATGTATTCAAAAGTCACTCAGGTTACTTCTGTCCCCCCTCACTAGTGTAATTCTATTGTTTATCCGAACTGCAATTAGATCGACTCATTTCTGCTTATGTCACATTTTATGTCCTCGTCCTTGTTGATTCTGTCTGTCCGTCTGCCATCTATCTATCTGAGTGTGTGCAGCATTAACACAGTTCTACAAGTCGGCACTCTTTTTTTTTTTTTTTTTGAGTTGGAGTCCCACTCCATCGCCCAGACTGGAGTGCAATGGCACGCTCCCAGCCACTGCAGCCTCGACCTGCCAGGGTCCAGCGATCCTTCCGCTTCAGCCTTCCAAGGAGCTGGAACTACAGGTGTGCACTACCACACCCAGCTAATTTTTTGATTTATGGTAGAGATGAGGTCTCACCAAGTTGCCCATGTGGGTCTCGAATCCGTGGGCTCAGGCAGTCCACTTGCCTCAGCCTCCCAAAGTGCTGGGATTACAGTCTGAGCCACCGAGCCCGGCTCCTTTCTTATACATTTTTAATTTTTTAAATTTTATTTATTTATTTATTTTGAGTTGGAGTCTCATTCCATCACCCAGGCTGAAATGCAGTGGCACACTCACAGCCACTCCAGCGTCAACTTGCTAGGTTCTGGCAATCCTTTTGCCTCAGACTTCCAAGTAGCTGGAACTACAATGCGAGCTACCACACCCAGCTAATTTTTTAAAAAAAGTTTATTGTAAAGATGAGGTCTTGCCAAGTTGCCCAGACTGGTCCCGAACCCATGGGCTCAGGCAGTCCACTCACCTCGGCCTCCCAAAGTGCTGGATGACAGGCTGAGCCACGGGAGCCCGGCCTCTGATACATTTTTAAATGCCTTCTGTCCCCTGCATTCTGATTTAACTTTTTACTAACTGGTTTGTCAATTTCTAATGATGTCCTTTAACTTCAACCTATGATCTATACAACAATGAACATGTTATTTTGCTTCTTGAGTTGTAGACTTAATTGTAGAAAACTTTATCTAGTATAAATTCCTCATGACTCTTTGGATGTATGTGTCAGATGTTGGGTGAGAACTACCTTCATTGAAAAGGAAGGTTTTATTGGGTCACATAGTCCACTTGCAAATAAGATTGTGGGTGGAGTGGGCCTTGGTGATCTCTAGAACTAGGGTCTCGGACTAGCATAGTGGCTAGAAATGGATTGCAGAGCAAAGAGAGACACAGGGTGACAGAGTCCATAAATTAAAAACAAATTACTCAAGCCGGGCTCGGTGGCTCAACCTGTAATCACGCGCCTTTGGGAGGCTGAGGTCAGTGGATTGCCTGAGCCCACAGGTTTGAGACCCGCCTGAGCAACTTGGCGAGACCTCATCTCTACAGTAAATCAAAAATCAGCCGGGCATGGTAGCGCATGCCTGTAATTCCGGCTCCTTGAAAGGCTGAGGCGGAAGGATCGCCGGAGCCCAGCAGGTCGAGGCTGTGGTGGCCGGGAGCGGCCACTCACTCCAGTCTGGGTGACAGAGTGAGACTCCAACTAAAAAAAATAAATAAATAAAAATAAAAAAATAAAATAAAATAAATTACTCAGAAATGATACAGCTTGTCCTGGCTTTAAGACCTAAAACGTAGTTTTTATGTGGATCTTCACGAAACCCAGTGTGATGGGATACATGGCATCTTCAACAACTTTCCTCAAACAGGTAGATTAGGTTTCTTATGATTCTCAATGAAAACAGTTCTATAGCGAGTTAAGATGACGTGTTACAGGTTGTCTGGCTTGATGGAGGATGAAAGGGGAATTTTAATGCAATAGCTCTCCGTGGCTTTGCGCCCTTGCCACAATCGGGAACGACGTAGCACGCTGCTGGAAGGCCACACAGCCATTAGTCCCAAGCCAGACGGTGCCAGAAGGATGGATTCTCAGTCTTCCCAGAGGAGTCACCATCTTCTCTCGTGACAAGTCAAAGCCAGCACAGCAGATGCACTTGCACTACTCCTGCTTGAGTAGGGGCCTGTCAGCAGGCAGCAGCATGGCCGGACTCCAGCATGCATTGGGAGCCTGGCTCTTACACCTGCCGTAAGGATGAAGGTTCTTTCTTTTCCTCAGGGCAGTGAACCTTTAAAAGCAAGCCAGATGAGAGCCACTGCTCTTCTCAGATCTCCCCAGTGGTTCCCCGTCCGTGGCTCACAAGGCCCTGGTGACCTGACCTCCACTCACTTGCATCTCGGACGTCTGCTCTCACGGCTCTTCTCTCGCCCATTTGCATGTGCTGTTCCCTCAGTTCCCTCTGTCAGATGGCTTTTCCTCAAGTAACCACCTGGTTTACGCTTCACCTCCTTCAGGGCTTTCCTGAAATGTCATCCTCTCAGTGAGGCCTCCTGTGGCTACCCTATTTAGTATTTTGATCCTCTCTTACTCCTTGCCCTCTACCTTTCACTGGCTTGCGAACTTTTTAAACCTCGGTTCATAGCAAAGGATACATTTTACATTACTACTCAAGTATATTCATTATATACGCATGCACACACATAAAAAGAACTGAAACCAAGAAATTTCAGAACGATGTTTACCATGGCCATGTGCGAAGCACTTGATCTTTTCTCATCTATGACATAAAATAGATCAATGAGATGAAGTATTCCTGTCTTTTTTTTGCAGTTGTATCTTCAGTGTCTAGGACACTGCCTAGCACATAGTAGGCATTCAACAAATATTTTTTGAATGAGCTGAATGAATAATGGACTGGAATGGAAAGAAAGGGTACCTGGTGTCCAGTAGGTTTAGTAATGCAGTCATGGACCAACGGGGGAAAGGAACCCGCTATCCCCATACAAATGAGATTGCTCAGCCATTGGAGACAGGGAGGGAGCTGAGAACTCAGGGACTCCAGCAATGTTGTAAGAATCCTTCAGGCCTCGAGTGTAGATTGCACAGGTATTGGGCTGGAGTCTGTGACCCTTAGAGTTAATTAACAAACTGTAGGAACCAACTGTAATCTGTATAGCTGACTTGTCTTTTATGCTTCATGGGCTTTCCTTGGTTACTTTACTTATTTTTAAAATTTTTTATTGAATCGGGTCTCACTCTGTTGCCCAGTCTGGATGGCTGTGGCACGATTGCGACTCATTGCAATCTCAGCTGCCTGGGCTCAGGCTCCAGCCTCATGAGCAGCTGGGACTACAAGCTCGTTTCATCAGGGCCAGCTAATTTTCTTTCCTTCTTGTAGAGATGACATCCCCTAGGCTGCTCTTGAAGGCCAGGCTCAAGCCATCCTCCCCCTCACTCCCCAGTGTGCTGGGATGACAGACACGAGCCACACCTAGCCCATTTCTTAAGTTTTAAGCTCTCCCCTTAGCCGTTCAGTAAAACAGAAGCTTGTCTCTAAAACCAGAAGCTTGTTTCAGCCGTGGTCAGGAAAAGCGGAGGAGTTTCTGGCAGGCGGTTGGGCTGCAGTGAAGGAAAGGAGTGAGTCCCCGGGAGCGCTGGCGTCCTCGCCAGAAGAGGGGCCCCGGCAGAGAGAGGGGCGGCTCTCGGCCAATCTGGTTTTGACTTCTGGAGAATTCCACTCTGGGGCCGAACCCTTGGAAGGTTTGTGTTTTATTGAGTGGAGCCACAGTCATTTGCGTCTTCAACTCCGCCTTGCTTTCCTGGACCCTCACCCTCCGGGTCCTTTGGTAGCTTCATGGGCTGTCAATCTTATCTCCCTTTTTAAACAGTGCTTCTAGCTGAGCCCATTACTTTTGATTTGGCCTGAGTAATAAGGAAGCGATTGTTTCTCTTGTTCTAGACACTGTTCACTTACACATTAAACAGTTATATATGTATACAGATATATTGTTTGTTTGTTTGTTTTTTGAGTCGGAGTCTCACTCTGTCGCCCAGACTGGAGTGCAGTGGCCGCTCCCGGCCACCGCAGCCTCGACCTGCTGGGCTCCGGCGATCCTTCCGCCTCAGCCTTCCCAGTAGCTGGAATTACAGGCATGCGCTACCACGCCCGGCTGATTTTTGGATTTATTGCAGAGATGAGGTCTCGCTGCCCAGGCGGGCCTCGAACCCGCGGGCTCAGGCCATCCACTCACCTCAGCCTCCCAAAGGCGCGGGATGACAGGCTGAGCCACCGAGCCCGGCAGGAGCCTGACTCTTAAAAACCAGGAAGGGAAGTGCTTTCTTTGGGAGATGGGATGTCATAGTAAGAGCTTGGAGGCAGACACAGTTCAGGTTCTAGCTACCAAGACGGACACAGAGTTTCACATTCTGAAAGCAAGTTCCCCAAGAAGCACAAAAGGCACTTTTCCTGACTGCACTTTCCTGTCCGCTTGCCACTGTCAGGGCTCTTTGCTCAGCTAGGATATTCACTGAAAAGGACACAGTGACTTTAGTATACTAGCTAGAAACACTTCTCATTTATAAACTTGAATAGATAACAAAAATCATTACAAAATCAGAGAGCTTAAATGCTCATTAGTATTATTGAGATGAATATCGTACCAACAAAATATTATAGGCCCCTCTAAAAAAGGAACACTTGAATAATAAGCAATAGTTCTTTGAAATTAAAACACTTTTTGTACACGTTTATGTGAAGTTTTTATATAAATTTGCAAGTAAGATGGACATAAATGAAAAGCGATTTGATAATCTGAAACGTGATGCCAATGAATTTTCCAGAAAGATAAGCAGTTGAAAACCAAGAAGGGAAAGTTGGGAGACATTCATTATTTCATATGATACATGTTTTGAATGCCTGCTAGGTGTCCCTTTGCCCTCAGAGATTCTATAATTTACTGAGGAGTAAGACAGCAAAAAAATCACAAAAGATTTCTTTTTTTTTTTTTTTTGAGTTGGAGTCTCACTCTGTCGCCCAGACTGGAGTGCAGTCGAGCCTCGACTGCAGCCTCGACCCACTGGGCTCCGGCGATTCTTCCGCCTCAGCCTTCCAAGTAGCCGGAACTACAGGTGCGTGCTACCACGCCTGGTGATTTTTTTGATTTATTGTAGAGATGAAGTCTCGCCAAGTTGCCCAGGTGGGTCTTGAACCCGTGGGCTCAGGCAATCCATTCACCTCGGCCTCCCAAAGCGCGGGATTATAGGCTGAGCCACCGAGCCCGGCCGGGAACAAAGATTTTTTTTTTTTTCCGGTTAGTCATGTATTTATTTTTCTTGCAAAACAACTTTACAAGGAGGAATGTGCATAGATATATTCGCAATTCTAAAAGGATCTGTACATCCTTTTAATGATACAGCTTAATTAGAATGGGAGAAATGAGAACATAGTAAATGGGTTAATTTTTATGAGGTTAGGAAATAAAATCAACTTCTTAAGACACAGTAATTTCAGGGGAACAAACACAGTTCTATACCACAAATATTTTAACAAATGTTGTTTCCTATTACAAACATTCATAGATTCATGTTTAAAGATCTATCTTCCTTAGATATAAGAAATCAAATCCTTCAGTATAGAAAAGGTTTTGGCTGATAGACTTTTTTTTTTTTTTAACTTTAAAAATTTTTTTATTTTAAAATTGTGGGGTACGCTTCGGGGTTAGGTATGCAAATGTTCACTGTGCAGTTACCCTTGTTGATGAGGTGTGCCCCCTAGGAACAAAGATTTATAATAATAATAATTGGAATTTGTTTATTTTTATACTCTGTGCCAAGAACTGCTCTAACTGAAAATTCTGCCATGTTAGTTTATTTAATCTTTACCACAACCCTGTGAGGTAGATGCGGTTTATGAGGGAATATCAAGAACTGTGAAGGATCTGAGATTTTACCTTGCTTGTTAGCTAACTAGTTAGGTAGAAGCTGGCAAAGGACATGAGACTCCTGGGTCAGAGACAAAGGATTTTATTACTCAAGGCATAGCAGGTGGCATAGACTTCATAGACTTCATAGACTTCAGGTTTCCAGTTCATACAGTGGGTTTGTGTCACAGCTTGGGTTCCCAAGCTCCAGGAACCCAAAACTTATAATGGGCTGAAGCGCATCTGCTCTTTTCCTCAGAGGGAGATATTATCAACACTATATTGGACAGTAAACAAAGCTACTCTTTACGCTAGAGAGAGAGATGCTCTCTCCCAAGACTGTCCTCTATAAGGACATCCTTGAAAAAATAATCTGAAACAAAGATGTGCAGAAATGAAAGAAACTCGTGGAGAATTTCCTCCTAACAGGAAGGTGACACACAGATAGGTTGAATGACTTGTCTAAGGCCTCAGAGCTAGGATTCAAACCCAGACGGCTATGTAGACCATACTCTTAGCCAGAGGTTGGTAAACTATGGCCTTCCTGCCAAATCTGAGCCTGTTTCTGTGTGTCTGGTGATCCAAGAATCATTTTTACATTGTTGGAAAAAAAGCAATGTGTGATAGAGATCGTGTATGCCCCACAAAACCTAAAATATTTACTACTTTGCTGGCACTCTACAGAAAAAGTTTGCTAATCCATGCTCTTATCCGGTGCACCCAACTTCCTTTTTAGGCTATATAATGGGCTGTGTGTGTGAGGTCTAACCTAGTTCAAGGAGGTGGTAGTAGAGAAGACATGTATTGAAGATTGAACCAGGCCTTGAAAAGTGAGTAGGAGTTGAGTGAGGAGAGGAGAGGGAACAGGTTCTGTGACAAGAAAAATTTCCCTGAATGAAGAAATTACTTGAGTTTTTAGACCAAAGCTCAGTAATGATAGCCACTATCCAGACAAGAGTGAATGCACATCATCCCCTAAGCCCAATGTGGGTGACGGTTGTCATCACTGAGTGCTCTGCAGTGAGCCAGTATGTGGCACCAGGGACAAAAACATATGGGACAAAGCATTTGGAAAAGAGGTGGCTGAGATGTCGCCACTTAACCACGGATCCAGCTGTCAGACCAGAAACCTAGGAGTCATTCTTAATTCCTTTCTTTTCCTTACCCCACATCCAATCTATCTGGCACTACCTCCAAAATATACACCGAATCCAACCATTAATAATCTCCATGACCACCCTGGTATTCCCAGCCACAATTAGAACAGCTTCCTAAAGTGATCAAACTGCTGCTCACTATCTAATTTACGTATGTATGTATGTATGTATTTATGTATTTATGAGTTGGAGTCTCATTCTGCACCCAGACTGGAGTGCAGTGGCACACTCATGGCCACCCCAGCGTCGACTGCTGGGCTCCGGCGATCCTTCCGCTTCAGCCTTCTAAGTAGCTGGAACTACAGGTGCGTGCTACCACGCCTGGCTAATTTTTTGATTTATTGTAGAGACAAAGTCTCGCCAAGTTGCCCGGGCTGGTCTCGAACCCCTGGTCTGAGGCAATCCTCTCGCCTTGGCTTCCCAAAGTGCTGGGATTACAGGCTTGAGCCACCGTGCCCAGCCAGAGTGAGTAGAATATGAACGGTGAAGTAGATAGACTGATCCTACTGGTGGCAGTGATTGGCAAGAACCACTTGGCTTTTCTGGTTTTAACACTGTGGTCCATGAAAAAAGAGATATGGACAAAGAGATGGGTGGTGTGTGTACCAGAGAACATGAGGTGCCCAATCAGATCCAACCTCCTTCTTGTGGCGACACTCCTAATTGCCAGGTGTACAGACTGCCTTCAGTCCTGGCCACTGAGTAATTTCCTTGGGATGGCTGGTCTGGCCCCTGGTGGAATGGACCTCGCGGGACTCCTGGCAACTTGGTAAAGCGAGTGAATGGCCTATGGTAGTCAGAATTTGTTTCAGCAATCCCAGGCCTCTAAGTGACCACAAAAATAACCAGTAGAGGACTGCAAAAATGTCTGAGATAGCATTAGTTAATTTTGCATTTTAGGTTAAGAACTTCAATACAGCTAAGAGACGGCCTAAAAATCTGGGTTCATGTATACTCTGCATACCGTATCACCCCGAAGTGGCTGATATTTTATCAGCAGTTCAAGGCACAGGTCTCTCAGTGGGACTTTGGGTTTATGGCTCAAGTGTTATTTGGCACAGGATGTGTATGTATATCCATGTTCTCAGTATGAGGGTAGGATTCCTTTTATCCAGGTGCATTACAAATGATTCCTTTCTCTCCAAGTAAAGCTAATCAACCCCCAGCGTAATCAGCTTTGTCTGGGGTAATCAACTCTGCCAGTTTTGCTTGGCAGTCATTAAAGATTTTATGAGGGGAGGAGATCGCAAATATTGGTTTATTCAGATATGAGGCAAAGAGTACAATGTATTTGAGATCCCGGGGGCACAAAAGGAAGTAGGGGATTAGGCATTAGCCTGAGGAGTGGAAAGGAGGGTTGGACTGGGCATGAGACTCCCTAAAGACTGATTTGAAGTTCCAGGATCCATAACTGAAGAAATTGCACGCTGCCAGCTCACACACCGCTTTGCGCCTCACCCTAGATATCTCTCCTGATAGACCCTGTGGCCCTTTCTCCCCATCCCAAGTATTAGGGAGAGTGACCGATTCCTTTCTTTTCCAGAAAGCTAAACTGTTTCTATAAAGGACTAGATTGCAAATGTTTTAGGCTTTCTGGGCCACATAGTCTCTGCCACGACTAGTCAAGCCTGCTGTTGGAGTGCAAAGGCAGCCAGAGACGGCACATACATGAATGAGCATGACTGTGTGCCAATAAAACTTTATCTGCAGAAGTAGGTGGTAGGGAAGATTTGGCCCGTGCTGATCTGATGTAGACTGTCACACAAGCACAACTGGGAGATTAGAAGAGTACGACTGTCAGTCACTTGTCCTAATCCATTGTGGATGAGTCTATTGATTTAACTTGGTATGTCTTTTCTTTTGAGTTGGAGTCTCCGTCTGCCGCCCAGGCTGGAGTGCAGTGGCACGCTCACAGCTACCACAGCCTCCACCTGCTGGGCTCAGGCGATCTTCCTGCCTCGGCATTCCAAGCAGCTGGATCTACAGGCGTGCACCACCATGCCCAGCTCATTTATTTATTTATTTGTTGTAGAGACGAGGTCTCGCCATGTTGCTCAGGCTGGTCTCGAACCTGTGAGGCCAGGCAATCATCTCGCCTTCACCTCCCAAAGTGCTGGGATTACAGGCATGAGCCACCATGCCCGGCTTAATTTGGTATTTCTTTTAGGAAACTCAATAAGGTAATAGCAGGCAATCCCCTTCTCTCAAAGATTTGGTCCTGGTGTGCTGGATCTCAAGATACTGCCAATTTTCCCAAGTAAACAACCTGTGCTTGCTATTCCAATTTTATTCTTGGTAAACCATGCATCTGTCTATGAAGATGGAAAAATGATGGTAGGTCCTCAGAAGAAGGTATAATCCTATCCCTTAGATAATTTATCTTTTAATTAATTGAATTTTAGACGTATCTCAAAATATCTGTCCATAGCCTTTAAAGAGTCCTTATTTATATTCACAGGAAATAAAACCAGATCCAGTGAGGTGAAATTATGCAGCTATGGATTATATAAGAAATAACAGCTATAGTCTATTTTTTTTTTTTTTCCTGAATTTGAGTCTGTCACCCAGGGTGGCGTGCAATCATGGCTCGCCGCAGCCTCAACCTCCTAGCTCAGGGGATCCTGCTGTCTCAGCCTCCTGAGTAGCTGGGACTATGGGCATGTGCCACCACACCTGGCTAATTTTTTGATTTTTTGAAGAGACAAGTTCTTGCTACGTTGCCCAGGCTGGTCTCGAACTCCTGTACTCAAGCAATCCTCCTGCCTTGGCCTGCCATGAGCCACCATGCCTGGCCTTATCGCCTAATTTCTTTAACAATTCTAGTTTGAGTTTTAGGTCTAATCATTTCTTTTTTTTTTTTTTTTTTGGTGGAGTTGCCTCCAAAAGGCAGACAGGTTTATTGGACAGTGAATGGGAAATCAGCGGCTGGACTTGGCCACACGCTCCAGCTCGTCCTTCTTCTTGATGGCATAGGAGTGGGAGCAGCCCTTGGCGGCATTAATGAGCTCATCTGCCAGGCACTCAGCACGGGCCTTGATATTCCGGAAGGCAGCCTCACGGGCACCTGTGCACAGCAGCCACACGGCCTGATTCACACGGTGCGGTGGGGATACGGCCACCGCCTGTCGTCTCACTGTCCCGGCTGGCCCCACGCGTGTTGAGTCCTCCCAGGGGCCACTGCTGAGGATGGCGTTCACCGGGACCTGCAGAGGGTTCTTGCCCGTGAGCAGGTGGATGGTCTCCAAGGCATGCTTGGCGATGCGCACAGACATGAGCTTCTTGCCATGGTTGCGGACATGCATCATCATGGAGTTCGGGAGGCGCTCCCGACGGGCCGCTGGGCTTTGCGGAACCGCTTGGCAGCATAGCGGCCTGCACTGTGAGGCAGGTGCTCGGCCTGCTGCTCCTTCATGGCGATATAATCCTGCAGGGAAATGTGGTCGATCTGCACGTCATCGGTGCTCCACTTCCCAAAGAGCTTGATGTCGGGGTCTCCGCCACTGCTGGCACGGCTGTCTCCCGCGGTCATCCTGTGCGCCGAGGTGGTCTAATCGTTTCAGATGCTCTTCCTTTTTTGAGCTGGAGTCTCACTGTTGCCCAGGTTGGAAGGCAATGGCATGGCCATGGCTCGCCACAGCCTCGACCTCTTGGGCTCGGGTGATCCTCCCGCCGCAGCCTACGGAGTAGCTGGGACTTCGGGCATGTGCTACCACGCCCAGCGAATAGTTATTTACTTACTTACTTACTGAAAGAGCCAGGGCCTTGCCATGTCGCCGAGACCGGTTTTGAATTTTTTGTTTCTTCGAGTTGGAGTCTCACTCTGCCGCCCAGGCTGGAGTGCAGCAGCACGCTCATGGCCACCGTGCCTCGACCTGCGGGGCTCAGGTAGTCCTTCTGCCTCAGCCTTCCGAGTAACTGGAAGCGCCGGCCTCTGCTCTCATGCCTGGCTCATCTTTGAAATGTATTGTGTAAATGACGTCCCCCCAAGTTACCCAGGCTGGTCTCGAATCCCTGGGCTCAGGCAATCCCCTCGCATTCCGCCTCCCGAAGGGCGGGGACTACAGGCGTGAGCCACTGGCCTGGCCTTAATTTTTAAGTTTACTTTTAACTTTTAAATATGGTTTTTATTTTTGTGGCGACGAAAATAAATCTCGTTATGAACTCCTGGGCTCAAGTAGCCCTCCGGTTTCAGCCTCCCAAAGTGCGAGGATTTGCGATGCGAGCCCCTGGGCCCAGCCTACCGGGACGGATTTGAGTAGTGTTCAAGATACGGTGACTTGTGTGTCTAGAGGGACTTCTGTCTAGGGTGTACCTGAAGGACAGAGCCCTCATGAGGCTGCCTGTCACTTCTGAACTTTTTTTAAGCCTCGACCGAGGACCGGGACCGCCAGAGAAGGCCCATGGCCCAAGGCATGCTGGGTAAAATCTGGTCCCGCTCGGCCGATTTACTTCCGGGTCGGCAGGAAGCGACCGGCGGGGGCGGTTCGCGCAGGGGGGAAGAGCTCAGACACCGGCGGTCCCCAGGCAGGGTGGCTCTCGCGGGCTGCGCTGCCAGGCGCACAACTGCCGGGCTCTGGGCTTTCTTCGAACTCCGCTTCCCGGCAGAGCTGCGGAGACCCGGATCCCTCGGTCCGGACGGAGAC